>NW_004797709.1:375109-377683 GCF_000002075.1 Aplysia californica | reverse complement strand
CCTCTCTCTCTCTCTCTCTCTCTCTCTCTCTCTCTCTCTCTCTCTCTCTCTCTCTCTCTCTCTCTGTATCTGTTTGTCAATGCATCTGTTTGTCTGTCTGTTCATCGGTTTCTTTCTCCTAGTTCAGTCATCGAAACAGAGATGCTACAGAAAGCCGTGCCATTAAATATCCATGTGATGGCTAGTTAATTAGAATCTCAGTGGCGTTTCAATTTATATTTTTTTTCCTTTATTATTTATTTTTTCTCTTCTTTTTCTAATTATTATTATTGTTTTGTTTCTTGCAGTTATTTCCCCTGTGCTGTAAATTATTACACAACTTTTCATTTCTTTGTCAGACTTTCACATTTGTTACAGTTTTCCAAATGTTTTTTTTTTCTTTTTTCTCCTCTCTCTTCCATTTCGCTCTTGTCTTTTATAATTTATTTATTTATTTCTTTTCTCAGTCTTTCTTTTTTCTGTCCTTTTCTTCTGTCTTTATTTCTTTCTGTCTTTCTTTTTGTCTCTCTTTTTCTGATTTTCTTTCTATCTTTAGTTCTTTCTTTCGTTCGTTCTTTCTTTCTTTCTTTCTTTCTTTCTTTCTTTCTTTCTTTCTTTCTTTGTTTCTTTCTTTGTTTCTTTCTTGTCTTTTCTGTCTATCTGCTTGTATATAATTCATTCATTCTTTTATTCATTCTCTTTTTCTTACTTTCTTTCCATGTTTGCTTTGCGTCTTCCAAGACTTTTTCTGAGAGAAATCGTGACTTGTCTTTCAATAAGTGCCAAATTAATCTCTCTCTCTCTCTCTCTCTCTCTCTCTCTCTCTCTCTCTCTCTCTCTCTCTTTCTCTCTCTCTCTCTCTCTCTCTCTCTCCATCTCTCTGTGCAACGAGTGAGCTGTTGGTGGTTGGAAAGCATCACTGTTAACTCATGTCTTATCTCTCATCATGCACTGTGTCCGTTATAGTGTCGAAGTTTTTCTGTTTCCTCAAACACATGAAAAAAAAAGTAGCACGATTTGTTGAAAATGGTAATGGTGGATGCGTTAAAGACTGCATCATCTCATGACCTAACCCCTCCCCCTCCCTCCCCCACCCCAACAAAAAGTAAAAAGTAAAAAGCAACAACAACCAAAACAAAATATATCGAACAAAACTATGTAGAGACAAAGAAAAAAAAGAAGTACCCCCTCCTCCCTCTCAAATCCCAAACAAGCACAGAAAATCCCATATCATGAAGCAATTATCGCCGATATTAAAACTGTACAATCAGAATCGTCTTTGACTGCAAATGCGATACGAATGCAGTAGGCAGGCGAAAAAAAATCTACTCTGAAATTAAATAAAGTAACTGGCACCATATAAACGCATGATTATTATCCCTAAAGCATTTGCATTGCAGACTGCACGTTTTTTTCAATTTCATGCATTGCGACTTCTTACAAAGATGCATGTACCAAAGCCATATGCCGAAACGCACAAAAAGTATCACCTCCCCCCCCCTCCCCAACACACACACTTCCAAGGAAAGTATCCCACCATTATAATTTCCGCATTCTTACAGCTTCTCCCATAACCGCTCAGCCCCTGCCTCATTTCCATCATCTCTGAATTTCTACACGACAAAATCCGGTGAAGAAAGGAATAATAATAATAATAACAAAAATTCTCCAAGCACTCCACAAAATCTAATCGTTTTCTGTTCTATCAGTTCGACAAGAAGGAAAAAGAAATCTCCCGTATGATGCATGATCAAATTAATAGATCGCTGAATCAATTTTACATTCGCCAACAGTTCAAATTTCCGTTAGGGAAATAATATTCAGTCCAGAAATTAAACGAATCTATGCCAAAGGAAAAAATATCAAACAAAATCCGTTTCCATTGCTATGCCGTTTTTCAGTCGTGCCAAATTCAATTTCGGGAGATGGCCAGCCCTCATTCAAATGGATGCAATCAAAAAGCCATTATCTTTAAGCGGCATTTTCAATCATCTCCAATAATGTATCGCCTGTTATTTCTTCATAATTATTTCTATTACTAAATCGACGAGATTTTCTATCATTTTTTCCCTCCCTCCCCTGTTTCTCGTTCGTGAAAAACATGCCCGTCTCTCTTCGTTTCTCCTTTCAAGCCCCATCAAATGCGCGCAATATTTCTGACCCGATTATATTACAATGTAGAGACGCCGGTATTAAAATCGTTTGCCTCTCTCTTTCTCCGGAAATAAGCGTACGTGCGAAATGGACGGCAACTCCGACCATCCGAAGGGCCGAAAATTCACGAAAATGCGGCTTCATATTTTTCGTTTCTTTTCTGAAACAAGGGAATTGATTTTTCCCCCTCGCTCTCTGTCTTTCTCCCCGAGTCCGTGCTCGGAGATTGGTAGGGTGTCCATGGTGTGATTCCACAATTTTAATCTGCTAAATTGGAGCCGGCCAGTCACGGAAAGCACTGGGTGGTCACGTGATAGCAGTCGTGAGTAAATGATTTCATGCGCTTGTCAGGGGGAAAGTCATTTCTCGCTACCTGGTTATTAGACAGAGGGTCTGAGTGGGGGCAAGCTGTTCAGGGGAGAGATGAAGGAGGTTTGTGGG
>NW_004797709.1:370139-371172 GCF_000002075.1 Aplysia californica | reverse complement strand
CACACACACACACACACACACACACACACAAACATTCACACACACGCAGGCTTACGGTCACATGTATAATATAAATGAACAGCAATATGAACAACAATAATCTTAATGTTATTCTGATGTATGCTTTAAGGTCATATGAATACTTATAACAAAAGATGGTTAAGATGGAAGCATTTTGGTGGATGATGGTAAACATGACCTTCTATATCTTTCTTTGTTACAAACCAAAAGCCTAAGTCTTTGAGAGAACAAGGGGTGTTTGTTGTCTAAAATGATGGAATTAATTTTTTAGTGCGAGCTGTTATGAACAGTTCATCCAAGTAAAAGAATGTATACGTTGAAATTTTATATGCTTTCCGTATTAATCGATTTAATTTTTCTTTATCTTGTTGTCTTGTGTTCCCGGCCCATGCTGTTCTACAAAAATTGATCATATTTTATATGGTTGAATGATAGAATTATGGACCTCAATGTTTTATCAATATTAAAATACATGAGCTTTCTTATAAAAAATAGTCTTTTGTTCACTTTTTTATGCATGAGAGAAGGGTGGACACGCCAGTTGAATTTGTTGTCTTTGTAAGACTCAAATACCTATATCTGACACTTGCTCGATGTTTTCACATTTAATTTCGAGTGGCTGCAGGGGCAATTTCTTTTCTCTAAGTCAACAAGTTCTTCGGTTTTATAACATTTAAAAGCCGCTTACGATTTTTATGCCATTCAGTAAAGATAAATATAAAATTCCGGTAAGCAGTGTCGTTAGGGTCAGCCTGAATTAGCCCAATTATGGTTGAATCATCCGCAAATTTGATCAACTTGGTGTTACTGTTGTTCATTTGGAAATCGTTCGTGTATAGTGTGAATAAAACTGGTGACAAAATACAACCTTTAGGAGCCCCTGTATTTATTGTGATGTATGTCGATCAGAAATGTTTTAATTCTACATACTCATGGGTTCCATTGGTAAGAAAATTGCCTATCCATGATATTAAATTGACGTTACAACACCTATGTTTTCTCCCCCCCCCCT
>NW_004797709.1:367310-368774 GCF_000002075.1 Aplysia californica | reverse complement strand
CCAGAGGAAGGGGCAAAGGAGGTGACGGGGTGAGGGCAGAAAATGGAGACGAAAGAAAGCAGACGACAGAACATTGCTAGAGAGCAGGAAATGAGGTGAAAGGAGACAAATTTAGAGAAGAAAATTTTTCGGTCGCTACCCGGATTCGAACCCGGGACCTTTTGAGTGAGAGGCCAACACCTTAACCTCTAGGCCACGAGAGCCCCCTGGCTATCTCGTTTATTAGAGGACCGACTTATACCAAATTTCACACATATAACGAGCACAGTAAGGACTCTTAAAATCCTCAATCAAATTTGAGGAAAAAATTTCGTTACCATGGATACGGCGGCCATATTGGATTTTGTTGACATGTCTTACGTAATGAATACCGCACTTATTTTAAATGGAAATTGATTGTTTTTTTATTTTTTGTTTTACTTTTTTTGCATGCATCTTAACAAACATGAGATCTAAAAATGAGTCTGTTGAATTTTTCCTTAACGAATTAGAAAGTGTTTTAATGAATTTTTTCCCGAGGTGGTATTCAAGTTTGCATAGAAATTCCAGACTCCAGACATCACCAAAAATAAAATCTATTCAATATATCAAAAATTTAACAGACACATTTTTAGCATTGCTTCTTCTTTTCATTCTGTGAAAATTTCATGAAGATTGGATGAAAAATGGTGGAGTTATTCTAAAAAGTATATAGGAAAATCGCGTTTTGAGAAAACGGGCGATAAAGAAAAAGAAAATATTGACTTTATGAGGGAATGGTGGTGACAAACATGCCCGGTATAGGACAAAAAAATGGCGTTAGGCGGTTCTTATGCGATGAAATAGTTGTAGGAGAAGCTGTGGAAGCTAATAATGCCGACAACTCAAAATCAATGATTATGAGCAGAATCAGGACTTTAGGGCCCCTCCCCCCCCTAACCTGCCATTACCTCTCCTTATCTCTCTCTCTCTCTCCTTATCTCTCTCTCTCTCTCTCTCTCTCTCTCTCTCTCTCTCTCTCCCTTTTCTCCCCCCTCTCTTTCTCTACCTCTTTCTCATTTATCTCCCTCTGTTTCTAAAACACTTCCTCACTCACACATACACATACACAAACACACACAAACATACACCCCCACACTTCACAAAGATACGGGCGCTACGAAGAGCCAACAGAAGGGGCCCACATCTAGACGGTCAGAGAACATGTATCCGCCCATGTTCAGCCTACGCTTAGCCAATGCCTAGCCCGGGTGTAACCCGCCTGTTCTTGATACATCCCCGTGGTCCCCATGTCCAGCCCACTCATTTTTACCCACAAGACACGGGCATTGTACGGCGAAAACAACGTACCAAACAGCAACATCTGGTATGCTCGACGCTGACCCATGGTCCTGTCGGCATCAATGTAAAAACATTCATTGTGATTATTTTAAGTACCCATTGACACACACACACACGCGCGCGCACACACACACACACACACAC
>NW_004797709.1:365306-366415 GCF_000002075.1 Aplysia californica | reverse complement strand
TCTCTCTCTCTCTCTCTCTCTCTCGCTCTCTCTCTCTCTGTGTCCTGGCGTCTCTCTCACTCTCTATTTCGATGAGTTCTCGTTTACTTGTGGAGAAAAAGTCACGTGCGTGAGGACATGAAAGTTCCATCGGTCGACTGGGTAGGTAGATCTTGAAAAGGGAGAAATGAAAGTGGTGAAAAGTGCCAGAACAAAAGTCCTCCACGCCGTAATTCTCGCTAATAAATATTTTAACTTAGCTTTCCATCATATCGGCTTTGTCTTAATGCTGAATACCCCACTTGACCTTCAGGAGAATGCCATCCGGCCACTTGCAACGGAGAAGGAGTGGAGATTCGAGTGACGAGGCGACGTAACTTGAAAACGGAAATAAACGCTTGAATATGTTTTCCGCTTTGAAGAGAGTTCTTTCCAACTCTGCCTCGTTTGCAACTCGAGAAAATGGCGCCAACAGTGTGGCTTAAGTGTCGAGGTGGGCGATGGTGAAATTGCCTACGATCAATTGGCTTATTGACTCCTCGGCGTCTTTCAAGTTTCATTTGTCTGCTTAGAGGGTGAAAGCGAGAGAAAGAGAGAGAGCAGACACAAAGACCGGTACTGTGGGCTTTTAAATGATGATGAAGATGTGTCGTTGTCGTCGCTCTTGTTGTTGCAGCAGTTGTTGAACTTTGGTCGTTTAAGGGCCTGCCTCGTTTTGAAACAAGAAAACCGTTTTATTATTATTTCGATCTTTATTATCAGAGTTCCAGAGTTTTCCACAGAAAAAGTTTAATTTTAGTATCGGGTTTTGGCTTTGTTCAATGGTTTATTGGAGATTTGCATCAGAAGGGAGTGGATAGCGAATATAGATATGTGCGTTTATGTTTGAGTGTGGTAGTGTGTAAATTTATGTATTGTTTGTGCTTGCTGAGTATTAATTTATGTATTGTAGTATGTGTACATGCACATGTGCTCGTGTTGGTGTGTGCGCGTGTGTGTATGTGTGTGTGTGTGTATGTGTGTGTGTGTGTGTGTGTTGTGTGCATGTCTGTGTGTGTTGTGTGTGTGTGTGTGGAGAGAGAGAGAGAGAGAGAGAGAGAGAGAGATAGAGGGAGGGAGGGAGAGAGAGA
>NW_004797709.1:361662-364207 GCF_000002075.1 Aplysia californica | reverse complement strand
AAAAAAAAAAAAAAAAAAAGAGAAAAAAACCCTCACCCATAAACATAAAATAGTTCTTAATGACTCAACTTAGTGACGTAATTGAGTATGAAGCACACTGGAGAAAAGAAAAAAAAAACCCAAAGAAGCCAACGATACAAAACAAAACAAAACAAAACAACCGAAAAAGGAAAAATAACAAACGTCGTAATGGCATGTAATCAATATTTCCAAACCTTAGACATTTGCTGCGAGCCTTAACACAAATGGCACAAATGACATGGGAAGTAACTCTGTCATTCGGTAATTCCAAAATGGAGACTACATAATCTCACTCGACTGCTGCTTGTTCAAACAAATATGGAGAATAGGGTATTCTGGTAATCTAATAATATCAGCTATTTTGTGTAGATGTTTTTTCGTCCCCAACAACACAATTTAGATAATTTCGGAGGGGGGGGGGGGTAGTTTTCAACCTGGCGGAGAGGGATTCAACATCTAAGCTGGAAGATCTAGATATAAAGATAGACCTAGAAAGTAGATACAGTAATAATTAAAAAAATGATAATAGATAGCATTTGTATAAATTCTTCATGGGTGGTTGGTGGGTGCTCTGGTGGGGTTTGCTCCTTCTTTCCTATCAAACATCTATCGTCCTGATCTCTCCTCCTTCATTTTTTATGTTTGTTACTCTCTTGAAACACCTCAAATCTTCGGCACTTATATGACCTTATCGTGTTGCAAGTGCCGTAAAACACTTACTAAAACTACTAAAACATAAATTCTTCCTGCTCGGGAATGAAACTCGGGTCTCTTGCGTGAGATGGGGAAGTTCCAACCGCGACACCACGGACGTTGGCCAACTTGGTGTCTTTTGTGGTTAAAAGTTAAATGTTCGGCATTTTGCCAAGTTCTTTTACACAGGAGGCAGTCACTTTGTCGTCTAATTTCAAACTGAAAGTAACTATAAATTACCGAGAAAACGATTTTATGTGAGGAAGCGTGGTAAAATCAGGGGCTCGTCAAAATAATGAAATCGAAGAAACTGGCATTTTTCCGCAGGTCTGGAAATTTTTATCGAATTTTTTATTTTAAATTTTGCTCAACACCTTTAATGCCCATTAAAGAACACATTTCTGTGTCGTTGTTTTTTTCTGAAAAAGCTATGGAAATAACGCAACTTTGGCGGCCTTTTTCTCGCTACTTTTTTTCTTTTTTTTTGAATCCAGGAAACTCCCACCTCCTTCAATCGCCAATATCTTGACTTGTATCCAAGATAAATGGATATTTTTTCCCGTTAAACGCAAGGCAAATGGACAGGCTTTAAGATGATACAATAACTCCATATGCTCCAAAACTGACGAGTGCATGATTCCACCGCGTTGTGACATATATTTGCTAAAAAAATCTTTAACTTCCCCAGCGTCTGTGGTGTAAGAGTCAGGCTATTCCTCGTCGCACGCAGAGGACAGGAGTTCAGTTCCAGAGAAGGAAACTATTATTTTCTTCAAGCGTCTCTGCTGACTGTCTACTGGGATTCAGTACCCCACTCGGCCCGAGCTGACCGTGACAGCCAGTTGACTATCAATGCAGCCTGCTTCTTATAAGATCTTAATTGTATCGATTGTGGCGCAAAGCAATATCAATAAAATAATATTAATTTTTGTTTTGTTTTTGTTTTCGGAAATCATTCATATTATAAGGAATTATTTTCTGCTTCTTGGCTAATTCTTCTCCAGTTGAGAGGAATTTGACAAATCGAGTATGCTGTGAAGCAAAATTTTGTAACAAAAATATCACTAGACGTGACGCGCTATAAAGTTATGAACTCTCGTATATAGTTTGATGTTACGCCCTTTTGCAGTCGTCTGCTTATACATGTATAGTGTTCGAGTCCGTCGTGCACCTTTTGGAAGGGTATTACACGTACTAGATCTATAACGGAGTCTTACATTGAGAAATCTGATGATGGCAACGGACGTACGTGCCGTGCACTGAGATGAAGTATTATGTTTGCTCTCAAACTGGTAAACGTTTTACGGCGCTCGCAACTGCATAAGGTCATATGAACGCTTGCTGTGAGGGAGGTGGAGTACAAGAAGAAGTTGTTTCTGGCGCTCATATGACCTTATGCAGTTGCGAGCGCCGTAAAACCCTCTACTGTATAAAAAAAAACGAAGTTGTTTTGGCACGTCGAGGCTGTCTCACCAAAATGTCGAGGCCGTCAGCGATTTCTGTGACGCGCCTCAGGCACTGAAGACACCTCGAGTGGAAACACTTGGGCAGGCGGGACATTTGAGCTGTCAACACGCTGCACTGTATACCCCCTAGAAAAACCCCCCACCCACCTTCACTTACTCAAACCACTCCTGAATTATCCCCTCCCCACCCCCACCCCCACTTCTGCCCCAGAAAATCCCGACAAAGATTAAACAACAAACACTCTCAATCACTCACATAATGTTCCCTGAAAAACTATCTATCTATCTATCTATCTATCTATCTATCTATCTATCTATCTATCTATCTATCTATCTATCTATCTATCTATCTATCTATCTATCTC
>NW_004797709.1:358474-361562 GCF_000002075.1 Aplysia californica | reverse complement strand
CTCCTCCTTTCAGATGCTGTGTCTTCTGTGAATTGGCCCGTGTGAAAGGAACGCTCCCCGACCACGTCAATCTTCATTGCAAAGATCGGAATCAGAGAGATGTTTTACGTCACTGTCAAGGGATCTGTTGTTTTTGAAAACTAGAATATAATATTGTTTTCGTCTAAATAGAAACAAAAGAAGTTTTTAGTATTAATTGTTGTTTTTTTCTTCATTTTTGTGCTTTATCTTTAAACCAAGGACTACTATACTAGTAGTCCTTGCTTTAAACTAATAAATTATGACGTATGACCTATCAAAACGAATCACTTCTTTTTCTCCTTTTTTTCTTTACCTCTTTTTTCTTTCTTTCTTTCTTTCTTTTTCTTTTTTTCTTTACTCGTTTGTCTGCAATTACAGAATTTTCCTAGAGAGTCGTTTTCTTTTTTTTTTTGTATACAGCTCTTTCCATAGCCTGGCTTTATATAGGGTGACGTATACTACAAGGAAGCAGGTGTTTCTTTCTACAAAGTATGCGTTTACATTTTGTCTGTCTGAAATGGATGGGAGTACCATAGTTTGAATCAGTTCCCGTGTAGGGACATATGTATATTCATATAATATCTATTTTTGCTTGGATAGTATACCTTGCCTTACAGCTCCTGGAATGGCTCTGAGAAGCAGATTAGAAGCAGCTGGCCCTCTAAATTATTTGAATCAATGTTGGCAAAAATTATTACAATGCATCTTGTTATTAATGGTATGGTACTATGTAGTGTTATTCAAGTGAGCGAGGAAGACATGGGCTTGTCAGAAACTTATGGGCTGGGCATGGGCTAGACTGTTCAAGGCTCATACATTTTGGGCTCGGCCATATTGGTCTGGTCAGGAACATATGGGCTGGGCATGGAGAACATCCAGGCTGGACATGGAGGGCATACGGGCTGGACATGGGGAACATATGGGCTGGACATGGGGGACATATGGGCTGGACATGGGGGACATATGGGCTGGACATGGGGAACATATGGGCTGGACATGGGGACCGTACAGGCTGGACATGGGGGACATGTGGGCTGGACATGGGGAATATGTGGGCTGGATATAGGGGCCATGCAAGCTAGCCAAGAACATGTGGGCTGGACATGGGGACCATGTGGGCTACACAGGAACATGCAGGCTTCACCCGGGCCAGGCGTGGGGCAGGGTCGAACATACCACATGTTTCTGTTTGGCACGGCTGTATACCACGCAATGCCCGTGTCTTGTGTGTAAAAACGAGCGGGGCTGACATGGGGCCCATGTGGGTTCGTCAAAAACATGTGGTCTACATCTGGGCTAGGCATGGGCTGGATATGGGCTGGACATGGGCGGACACATATGGGCCCTTTCAATCGCCCATGATCAAAAACCACGTGGCGCCGAGTGGGATTACCAGATGGTGCCCATATCCAAGACCAGCTTGCGCCCATGTGGGGCCCACTTTTTTGTGCAGGCTGGGGAAGAACATCAACTGTTAAAACCATGTTTGGTTTCAGCAATCACGGATTTTAAAAAGCATACAAGACAAAACTTATTTATAAAACCTTTATTTTAAAGTTAGGCTCACGGCAGAGCAAAAACTGACAATAGAAGAGAGCGTGGATAGAGGGCCGGAGCTTGAAGGACTGTGAGAGTGAGAGCGTGGGATGTTGTGATGCTTAAAACCTGGCAATCAGTGAATCACTGCATCATGGACTAAGTAGACTATTGATTTTTTTCAAAATGCTAAATCACAGAGTATTAGTTTTTAATAAGCAACAAACCTTCATGAGACATAGGCATCCAACATAGAGCTTTCCGAGGGTTGAAAATGGCATTTCCTCATCGCCACTATTCAATTTGTCATCACTGACAAATCCGACAAATCTGGGAACCCCAATCTTGAAGATAAAATCATCAAGCCTGTACTCTAAGGTTCCCTCATTTACGCACTCGATTGTCAAATGTCAAAACCACTTCCACTTTTCGTTTTTATTTTAGCATCAGATTCTTGCACGGCGGCCTTATCCTGCTGCCGTAGACTTTATTGCGTCAAACACCTCCCCTCAATTCCGAAGCCCTGCAACGCTCCTAGATCTACTTTGAATGAACTTTGATTACCCCAAAACCACCGACCGGTTCCTTACTCATGCCGTACCCACACAGGTTCAATGACCGGTCACGATGACGGGCCTAACAATATAGAAATCGAAGGGAGCTTGTTTTCTTTTTCTTCCTTTTTTTTGTCATTAGAGTGACAGCAGTGAGAATATCAATTAAATTTGTATGGCGACACTGTGTTTTTTTATGCACAAACTGCATGTTACAAATTTTTATTTATCTGTAAATTTAACGTTAACAAACTATCATCGGACAATTCTGAGTGGTAAGGAAAGCGAAAGTAGATTTTGATTTTCCCGATGGAGTCTCAGTATTACACCTACACTTCCACCTGCCGCCATAGCCGCTTATTCACGTGAAACGTACTCTTGGACTGGGGAAAGCTGAACAAAATACATATATCACAAACGCGATCGGCAAAGTATGAACTCGGTTAGGTAACCTTTTCAGATTTGGTTTCGAGGACTTTGTGTATTTTCTCGGGTCTCGACGATTTTTTTCCTCCAGATTCCCGGGTAATTCCCGCAGCCCCCCTGCGTAAAATCCTCATTTGGTACTGACCAATTCTCTAGACCAAGACAGATTTCAGAATGTTTTGCTTTGATACCGATATTTCAAATACATTCACAATTTTGTTTTCTAGATAAATTAATAAAATGCACAGATTTTCCAGCCGCAGCAAAAACCCGAAGATAGACAGAAAGAATGAATGAATGAAAGGAAGGAGGAAGATTATCTATCGTGAGTAGAGAGATTTTAGCCGATATGCACGTGAAAAACTATTGCCGACCGAACGGCACAGATAGACAATGGTCGAGTGTACGAAATGCGCAATCTGGCAGTTGCTAATACAACTTATTGCCGAGAGTTGCCGTAAATATCTGATAAGCTACGGAGGCAAATGCTTCTCTCTCTCTCTTTCTCTCTCTCTCTCTCTCTCTCTCTCTCTCTCTCTCTCTCTCTCTCC
>NW_004797709.1:356265-358265 GCF_000002075.1 Aplysia californica | reverse complement strand
GTATAAAATTTTACACATATGCATTTATATTATATGTATAATACTTTGTTTTACGTACACATTTGTGTCGATTAATTTTTAAGATGTGATGTCTTTTTCATTGTAATGCGCATTGAGCATCTTTTAGGAAATGGAAATGCGCAGTATAAATGCTATTTATTATTATTATTATTATTATTATTTGTTTGATTGGTGGTTTATTGATATGTGTCGTTGAAAGCGAAATCGAACGACAATAAAAAACCTAAAGTTGAACAGAAATACAGTTATGATTCAACATGCGTTCAAAATTGGTACCCTCACGATTTTCAGTGTGTGACTACGTCGTTTTTCCCCCTGTGCTTTTCAGATATTTTTAACATCTTTGGGCTTAGTCCACCTGAACATGGCCGACGACACAAAGAATTTAAAAACCCATGATCGAAGCTCTTCGTTAGCTGACTTTGCCTCCTAAGCCATTTTAGGCGGGTGGTTGGAGGGCACCTCTGGTAGCTCCTACTTCTCTTATTTTCTTTCCCTTCCTTTGTGTTTCTGTGGTTTTTATTACTCCCCTCCCCCCCATCCCTTTTTCACTAATTAAATGACTGTTTTTTGCGTTGCATGATGCACATCTCTTTAGTCAAAGTAAAACGAAACATTGTCATTTTTATTAAAAGTGTTATCCGATTGTAAATTGAACATACCAAATTCTGAAAATCACAACAAGATATTACCATTTTAAAAGTAACCTCCTTACAACATCATATTATCCTCACCTTGCCGTTCAGATGTTCTAAGCCCATAATTTTGATGTTTAAAATCACTTTCTTAACCCGCGGTTTCGATTGCATGTTCCTGCAAACATACTTTGGTCAAAATTCGTAGCAAGTAAAAAGACACATTTGGGTACAATTTTTAAAAAAAGAATGAAACAGTTATTTTTTCCGCCTATGACAACTTTTGCTTTCTGATCTTAGAATGGTTGAACAGTTTGCTAACGACTTAATGGTCCAAGTATGACACATGTTGCCGTAACAATTTGTATACCGTACGTGTCTGTAAAGACCTAAAAGAAAAGTACTTGCCAACAACAACATTAACACCAGCAGCAACAAAAAGAATGATGCCAGTTACAAATTCACTTTCTACTTTCGGCTCAGAGTCGCCCAAGAATCAAGTCCTCTCTTCAGTATCCTCTTTTCCTTTTTCTATCGTTAAACTCCCCCAATTTGTCTGACAGGACCCTACCCCCCTCCCCCACCCCCACATACATCCCAAGGGCCTCCACCACACCTCTTTTGCCCCAGACCCTTCTCATCTTTCCCTAACTTGCACAAACACTCAACCGCGACTGTCTCTCCCTTTAGTTCCATTTGTTATTTCACTTTATAATAATATTTTATTTTACATAGTTATTGTTCTTCCTCATCTTCCCCCCACCCCACACCCTTTCCACTCTATCCATTTTTCCTCAACCCCCTCCTCTCTCCCTCACCCACCCAACCACTTCCTCTTCCTACCCCCACCCCCACCCCACTCCCTTTACCCGACATTCTTCCTCTCTCAAGTTCGCATCTCAATTTCTCTCGACGTCCCCTTCTACCTCCCCGAAGTATTGTCTCTGATTCCGCAAAAAGACCACCATTCTCCCTCAAGTCGAGCCTCAGTTATGAAATCTCTCGAAAACTTAGTACAATAAATTTACAAGAGTGGACGCACTAGTGAATGGAATTTGAATTATCGACTGAGCCCTCAGAAATGAGATCCCAGGGAAATGACAGCTTCCACCGGCACACTACAAGCCAGTTATAGAATAAATAAATAGCATTTGAATATTTTCCATCCGCAGACTCCGTTGTCAACTAAATCATTTCAGTAGGGTCTCTTCTTGCGCTCCTTACAGGTTTCTTCATCTCACAGAGGGTCTCTTTGTCTCTCTCTCTCTCTCTCTCTCTCTCTCTCTCTCTCTCTCTCTCTCTCTCTTTCCCTCTCTCTCTCTCCCTCTCTCTCTGTCTGTCTGT
>NW_004797709.1:338709-356165 GCF_000002075.1 Aplysia californica | reverse complement strand
TCTCTCTCTCTCTCTCTCTCTCTCTCTCTCTCTCTCACGCATGGCATCGAGTTGATATGATGATGCGGCAAGTACGGAATTTTCGGAATGTACGGATTTTTGCAAAAACAAAGAAGATTGGAAGCGCTGCAGAATGGTTTTTTTCTTTTTCTTCTTTCGGCACCCATAGAAAATCCGGTAATTTTGACACCTTATCGGTATGGAGGTAGAACAGGCCCAAAATCGGTATCTAATGGAAAAATCGGTAGATTTAGGCAGCCCTGTTGGTCAATTAAGTCCAAGCTATTGATGTACACAAATGACACCCCCCCCTGTTTTAAAAGTTACATTTGCCTTTTGTAAATGATGTTGAACATCAACCTTGAGAACGATAGTCCTTGAGGACATCATGACTTGATCACACACAGAAATGTATCCAGTGGTGAGCTAGGTTAAACACAAGCATTAAACTGGTCAGCTCTAAACTGTTACTTTAGTGTAAAATATTCATAGTGTACTTTGCATGAGTGTTGTGGTCAACAGTGAATCACATTTTTAATGACTTTGCCTACAACGTATATTGGTTTGGTTTCTTTACAGTGCGACCACTTCTAGTGATATAATGTGGAGCATTGTGTGTGTCAAAGTGTTCCTGTGAAGGCGGGGTGGCTCCACGATCAGGAGTGTGCTCGTGCACTTCTTGATCATTTCGTGGTGAGCTTGGGAACTGGACCAGTGGTCTGGACGCTCGAAGTCCAGCTTGACCACGTATGATGGGTGCAGGGACATTATGGTGGACATTTCTTCTGTATGAACCACCCTCGCACTGGTCTGGTTGGAGGTCATGACTGCAAGAGGTGCTGTTGATTTCTGCGAAGCAAACCTCTCTTTGTATGGATGATGTAAAACCTATTACATGTATCTACTTGCTCTTTTACTTAAGCTGGTTCCCATGTACCACTGCGATTGTCTCGGTACCTGCTGAACTCCTGGGGTTTCAAAGTCGTTAGGTCTTTTGTGTGATTGCTGTAGTATTTTGCGTGTTTGTCCTACCTGTCTTTGATCATGCCGCTGCTAACGATCCTTTTGATCCTGTTTGTAGAAGGAAGAAGTGTCCTCAGCTTTCTTCCTATGAGCATTTCAGTTGGAGAGGCTTGGTCTGTTTTGTCTGTTGTTCGGATGTTGAGGATGCTTAGATCTGTCCTTTGCTTTCGTGAGGATTTGTTTCACAGTCTGCACTGTTCTCTCTGCAAATCCATTAGACCGAGGATACAATGGACTGGATGTCTTATGATCAATCTCCCATGAGTCTGTGAACTTCCTAAATTCTGTGGACGAGAACTGTGGTCCATTGTCAGTCACGAGCTGGAGCGGTATGACATGCCTTGCAAATATTGCTTTCATATGGTGTATGACCATTCCACTCGTTGTATCGCTCAGGAGATTGATTAAACAAATTTTTGTTGTGTAATCCACCTCAAGCAAGTAGTTTTTTCTTCCGATGTGGAAAAGATCTGCCCCTACCTTTCCAAATGGTCTTTCTGGAATGGTGTGACCTTGCAGTGGCTGTCTTTGTTGAGTTTTTCTATATCTCAGACATATCAGGCAAGTCCCAACCACTCTTTCAATGTCTCTAGACATCCCAGGCAAGTACACGCTTTGGCGTGCTCTTTGCGTGGACAACTCTATGCCCATGTGTCCTTGGTGAATTTACTATAATATTTCTTTCTGCAAGGCCGCGGGTACTACAATTTGTTCTCCTTTGAGGAGTAGCTTTTTGTAAATTACCAGTTCTTCCCTGAAGGTCCAAAATGGCTTTGCTGCTAAGGGCACTTTAGAAATGTTTTCGGGCCAACCTTTCTTTATGAGTTCTGTTAGTAGCTGACATTGCTCATCTGCCAGTTGGAAGCGTTTGATTTCTTCCAACTTTTATTGTGACACAGCAGCTTATTGCATCACCATGTCAACAAATGCATCCATTTCGTTTTCCAGAATTTCTGGTTTTACTTGTGTCTCTACAGCTCTGGACAGAGTGTCTCACAGCATCTGGTCCTTTCCTTTTTTGTATTTTATATCAACGTCATATGCTTGGAGCCTGAGCATAAATCGTTGTATCCTTGCCGGGTATTTGTCGTACGCCTTAGTTTGTATTGCGACTAGAGGTTTGTGATCAGTTTCCACAGTCACTCTTCTGCCGTAGACATACTGATTGAACCTTTCCATGGCAAACACTATAGCCAGTGTCTCTTTCTCTATCATGGCATAATTTACTTCTGCACTGGTCATACTCCTGGATGCAAAGGCAACTGGCGTGTTGTCCTGGAGCAGAACTGCTCCTAGTCCATCTTTACATGCGTCTGCTGACACGACCACAGGCTTGTTTGGATCAAAGAATACCAGCACTGGGCATATGGAGAGGATCTCTTTAATGTCCCTCACAGCTTTTTCATGCTGGGGCAACCATTGCCATTCTACTTCTTTCTGTAGCAGCTGACGGAGTGACGCAGTTTTTACTGACATGTTGGGAATGTATTTGGTCAGATACGTTACCAGGCCAAGAAATCTTATCAGATCTTGTCTGTTCTTTGGAGTAGGCATGTTTTTAAAAAATTGCTGTCACCTTTGATGGATCCGCTTTTACTCCTGATTCTGTGAGTATATGTCCAAGGTACTTCAATTCTGTTTTGAAGAATTCGCATTTTGTTTTGTTGAACTTCAGTCCGTTTTCTCTTGCTCTCTGCAAGACTTGGCGCAATCGTTTACAATGTTCTTTTACTGACTGGCTCCAGATGCAAAGGTCATCTTCATAGCTAACAACACTTTCAATATCTCAAAAACATCTGTGTATTGTTTACTGGAAGACTCCAGGAGCTGACTTGATTCCGAATGGCAGCCTGAGAAACTTGAATCTGCCAAATGGTGTAGCAAATGTACAGAGCTCCGAGCTTTTGTGATCTAGTGCCGGAAACCACTTGAGGTGTCGAGCTTGGTGAAGTACTTGGCACCTTTCATCTCTATTGTGATTTCTTCTAGTGTAGGTAACTGGTAGTGTGCCCTTCTTATAGCCTCGTTTAGCCTTTTGGGATCAATGCAGACCCGGATGTCTCCATTTGGTTTCTGTACCATAATCATGGGGTTCACCAAGTCTGTTGGTTCTTCTACCTTTTCAATGACCCCAAGTCTCTGCATTCTTTCAAGTTCAACTTTCAACTTTGGCTTCATCGCGAGGGGAACTCGTCTAGCGGCAGCAACAACAGGTGTGACGTTGTGGTCTACCTTGATGTGATGTGCATCCTTGATGCAGCCCATCTCTCCAAAAATGTCACAGTACTCCTTTAGTATATTTTACTGTTCTGGAGGACTTTGATGTCCTGTCTGGGACTTCAGTTCATGTATCGTCTGGATGAAGTTCATTTGAGAACATGTTTTCAATCCCAAAACTGACTGAGCATCGGGTGATGATGCCACCACGAAATCCACATAATATTTCTTTCCTTTATGAAAACAAAGTAGGTGAACTCGGCCACTCACTGGGATTTTGTTCCCCGAGTATGACGTCAGTCTTACTTTTGATGGGACTATCAGAGCATCAACTTGTTTTGCCTGTTGCTCAGAGATTATGTTCACCTGAGCTCCTGTGTCCAGCTTGACTTTCATCTGCTGGCCTCTACAGTTAAGTTGAACAAATCAGTTTTCTTCCTCCGGTTTAGTGTTATTTACTGCACCTATGAAAAACTCTTCATCACTTGGGCTCTCATGGCGCCTTTGTTCTCTTGATTCCACTACTTGCTGAACTTTTTTAGCTCTGCACACTTTGGCGAAGTGATTTCTGTTTCTTGCATATTATGTTGAAAGTTTTTCCAAACGCCGGGCATGCTCTACTTCCGTGAGTGCTTCCGCATCTGTTGCAGCGGAAGTTTGATGTCTCGACTTTTTTCTTCTGTTTTACTGGTGGTCTGACAAACTTCTTAATCTTCACCACATTCACTGCTTCTCAGCCATTACGGTGAGCTCTTTTCTGGATTCTTCATCCGCTCTGCAAATAGACATTGCAGACTCAAGGGTGAGGTCTGGCTCTCTGAGCAGTCGTTCTTTTACTACCATTTTCTTTATTCCCACGACAATACAGTCTCTAATAATGTCTTTCTCCAAAGTTTCATACTGGCAAAGCTTTGGTAAGCGCTTCAGGTCTGTGACAAACTCGTCCAGAGACTCATTTGGGTGTTGTACTCTACTGTTGAATTTATATATCTCTAGAGTCACGTTTTTGCTTTGGTTTGCAATATTGGTCAAATCTTCTGAACAAGACCTCAAGTTTGTTCTGTTCTTCTTCAGGAATTGTCCAGGCATTGTAGATTTCTTTTCCAGATATGCCAATGATATACAAAAATGCTGAGCATTTGTCTTTTTCGGTTTCTTTTACCATGGTGAGATCAATATATAGTCTCATTTCTTGTGACCACATTCTCCATCTCTCTGCGAGGCTGTGGGAGTCTGAGAAACTAAGTTCCTCTGGTGATTTCAGTCTTGACATTTCGTATTTTATCCTTCACAACCACCAATCTGGTCACTGACGACGAACCTGTCCAACTTTGGTCTGTGTCAGCAAAGCAAATCTGAGGAGTACGCGCTCTGCGCTCATTACGCTTCCCCGATATACCTGTAATCTGCACCTGCAGATAATTCCACGTGGTCTGAACGAAACACGTGTTGTGGGTGCGCTCACGGTACCCGGGCGGATGCTCTGCCCAAAATAGAAATGTGAGCAAAGAAATTTGCGATTACAGCAAAGGCAATGTTATAAAGCCCTCCGGACAGTTACAATGGGGAAACAGACGTTAGTTTTGCACTTCTGACACCATGTTACGTTCTTGGCTATGCTTTTAGCTTGACGAAAAATTATAAAACGTGCACACAAAGAAACACAAGACCTCTGTGAGAATGAGTAGTAACGGAAGTAGTCTTTTATTGTCAAGAAGGTCACGTTACGGCCTTGAGGCGTTATAGCATAGTTGGTCAATTAAGTCCAAGCTATTGATGTACACACATGACACAGGCGAAATACCGTGAAAAAACCCTGACAGAACCAATACAAGTCTGTTCCGGCACAAGTTTTTGCCAGTGTTCAAGAAAAAGCAATATAATATGCTAAAAGGGATTACATGTTAAGGAAATTGTCTGCTGGGCAGCATAGCCTTCCCCTATCCACAGTGTTAGTTATTTCAGGTGAGAGAGCAGAGGAGCTGTCGTCTCTTGCGAGTTCTCTGTGTTTTGAGGAAACGTAGCCCGCAATGTAGAATATAACTATTTTTTTCATCACGTGGAATCTAATTTCCCATGTCAGGCAGGTAATCCAGAAGAATTAGTTCTGCGTCTGTCAAAGGTTTAGCACAAAACTCACAACTGTGTTCACAATGACTTTAGTCAAGGCTGAAACAATTGGCCAGCTTCAGTTTTGCCTTATCAATAGCATGAATGCAGAATATATCCTTGATTGGGATAAAATAGTTGCTGCCAGCAGCCATTTAAAAATATCCAAAATGTCGTTCAATATCGTCTTGCTGAAATAAACCTAGGCACACAAAGGAATGCTTAGTATTTGATTGTGAGTTAAGAAAGTAATGCATTGATTTTTAGACCACCAAGGGATCTTTAACGTGCGCAACATGCACATGGGACCTCCGAGATTTTTCACCCTTGTCCAATATGGCTAGGTGTAGATCTTTCCTACCAGAAGATCGGGGGTGTGGCTGAAAGACAGCAGTAAGAAGGAGCCAAGGAGTAGCAGTAGAAAGGCTGCAGAAAGAGTCAGGAGCCCAGTGGAGGGGGCGACGAAGGTGAGTGGGTGGGGGAAGAAAGTGGAGACGAAAGCAAACGACAGAATATTGCAAGAGAGAGGGAAAGAAGGTGAAAGGAGATAATTTTAGAGAAGGGAGTTTTTCGTTCGCCACCCTGATTCGAACCCGGGACCTTTGAATGAGAGGCGAACATCTTAACGCCTAGGCCACGAGAGCCCCTGAAGTTCTTCTGTCGAAGTATAAAGTGTCACGACTTGATGGAATCAAGCGCTTGTCAGTTTTTTTGAGCATATGGAATTGTTAGTACCACCTTAAAGCTTGTTTATTTGTCTTGCATTTGGCGAAAAAAAAACCCTATCCATCAAGATCAGAAGTCAAGATATTTGCAATTGAAGGAGGTGGGAGTCGTCTAGTGTACGCGGTAAAATGAGAGAGAAAATGGCCTCTTAAGTCTGGTTACTTCCAAAGCTTGAGTGCCTTTGGGAATTTTTTTACATTTTTGTGACTTTGCTCAACTCTTTAAGTAAAATCCACACAGAAATGTATTTTTAAGGGAATAAGAAGGCAATGAGGGAAAGAAAAAAAAAATGCTAAAAATATTGCCCAAGAGCCAGAAAAAGGCCGATTTTCTTAGTTACATTACTTTGACGAGCGTCTGATTTCACCACGCGCCTCACTAAATTATAGAGACATGTTATACCACAACACCATCCCCTTATGCGGGACCCAGTCAGACAAGCGCCGACTTCTCTCCTGACGGTATACAGAAAGAGTAAGTAAGTAAGTCAGAAAGTCGCTGCTCATGTAGATCACAGTCATTCAGTAATGCTTGTCACAGCCATATCCCGTCTCTTCTCTATTGAGCAATAAACACAAATTAATACATTTTAATAATTCACTACAATAAGATTTAGAGTTCGCGGAATTATGATGCCTGCAAAAAGGAATGCCGCCTCAGCGATTCATGTGTCTTCTTCGCGTGTAAAGGGAAGCAGCCAAGAATGATAACAATGAAGACTGCAATAGTATGAGTTATTGTCCTTGTTAATAGACGTTTGGTAAGAATCCTGCAACTTGCTTACCCTCTCCCTTTACCGTCAGGTACAAGTACATAAGGCGGAGAGAAGTCGTCGACACACATGCGGGCCCATGGCCACCTTCTCCAGTCTCGGCCTATACGTTTTCTGACCGTCTATGTCTCGGCACATTCAGGCCTTGGGTGATTGCCTCATTCCTAAATGTGCCTCTGTCACTTACGGCTGGTCTATAACTATTTCTTTTCCCGGTTGGTCTCCAATATCTTGTCTGATAGGGGAATCCGTCTAAGGCATTCGCATAACATACTTGAATCTTCTTCTTATGGCCGTGTTAATATCTTAAATTCCAGCTCTTTCCAACACTTCATTATCTGTAATAAATTCATTCCATTTTATTAATAAAATTCTCCGTAAACATTTTGTTTGGAATTTTTTTACTTTTCGTTGAATTGCTTTGTTCGATTTCAATATCGCATACCTATGCGCAGGCAAGTTTATATTTATTCTTTTCAAAGGAACACCATGGTCTTGAGGCAAGAGCTCGTTGTACTCTGTGTGAGAGCCGTACTTGTCAAACTTTGCTCCTTCTTGCACCTTTTCTTGTGTAACAAAGAATCGTAGGAAGCACCAAACACCAGGCGTTTTTTATTAGGTTCACTGAACTACTTTTGAGGGTGTTGTTGCTTTTCTTTTCCAGGCAACTTTACTCTAGTAAATAAGAATTCCAAAGATCAGTTAGTACCATGCAAATCTGTTTAGGATTACGAAGATATTAATCTGGTGATAACTTTATACTTACCAATGTTAGAATACAGTGCATTTAACTGCTTGTTAATGTCATTTTCGTAGAGTATCTTTTTAAAAAAATCAGACGGGCATCCCTTTAACACTGGAATCTGATTTTCAAAGCTATTTTACAAGGCCTAACATGGTTTATCTTCTTGGTACTTTGATCCTTATTGTTTAGAAGACTCTGACCCATGAGGTCAGTCGCAATTACTTTTAGAGATCATGATTTTTCCTCTCACAAGTACAGTACAACCAGATCTAACACCCACCTGTATAAGACAATCACCTGTACAGGTGGCCACTATCCATTTCCCCCTTGCGTTTTTTAAATGTTATAGTAACGAGGTGAGCATAGACACATAATAGAGGAAAACCTGAGAAACACGCAGTTTGGATTTAGAAATGGAAAGGGCTGTACAGACACCATCTTTACAAAGAGACAAACTTGGGAGAGAGCTACAGACCGCAGCAGAGGCATGGACACAGTTTTCGGGGTCAGGAAAAAGCATTTGACCGAGTCGACAGCGGCAGGCTATGGCAGACTTTGACATACAGTCAAACCTGCCCTGACGGCCACCTTTATAAGACGGCCACCTGCACAAACGGCCACTTTCCATTTCCCCCCTTGCATTTTTCTATATAATTTAACTGTGTAAAACGGGCACCTGTCCAACGCGGCCGCGGCCAACATATTTTAACACACAACCCCTATCACACTAAGCAATAATACCTGTCTTAGACGGCCACCTTTGTGACTCCATTACGTTTTGTCATAAATTGTGCACTGGCCCCTGGCGTTGTGGGCGAGCCGTCATAATTCAATCACGTGTCGTTGTTGTTAGGTAGTCTCTCCAACCGATCATGTTGCGTAGGCCCCTCCCACTGTTGACCTATAGCTACTAATTTTCAGCTGTTGGTGAGGTAAGCGTGTGATCCCTCATAACCCATAAGCCTCGCCCAGAACTCTTACACTAATCGTAAGTGAGATGAGTGGTCACTGTTTACCCAGTCTGTAACAAAGTAACAAAGGACGTCAACATGAACTTGTGACAGAAGCGTCGCTCGTTCTCCAAGTGGTGGCGACCCATGTGTTTGTTTTAACATGGCACTCGGTCTTCTTCGTCTGATACATTTCGTTTTAGTGTCACCCTTGTGCAAATCAGCAACAAATGAAAAGTACAAACGAAATACAAACCAACACCACCATCACCAACAACAACAAAAACAACAACAATGCGGCTACTTTCGATTGGGGCCTCAGATGGAAATGGTTTGTTTTCTTCATCTTGATCAGTCCTGCCTAAGACGGCCACCTGTCTTATACGGCCACTTTTCTCCTTGACAATGGGTGGCCGTCTTACACAGGTTTGACTGTACTTTGGAGTGACAGCTTCACTCCTTAGTAACATCAAAGCACAATATGAAAATAGTCTGAGTTGTGTAAGAACCAGAGAAGGAAACACTGACTGGTTCAAAGTGACATCAGGTGTCAGACAAAGCCATGTCCTACTCCTCTTCATAGTTTGCGTGGACACGATAACAAAAGAAGCAAATGACTACTGAACGAATTTTATTGCTCTTGGCTGACGACCAGAGCCTCATTCACCATAACCTGGGCAGACTCCAAGATCATATCACTAAATCGAGCTCAGCATGTGGGAAACATGGAATGAAAATGACCACAACAAAAACTGAAGTAATGGCCGCGTGATCTCTAAAAATCAAAGTCCTTTAAATATCCAAGTCGACAACACTCAACTGAGATACGTACAAGTATCCAATTGCACATTGGATGCATGTTGACATCAGAAGGGAAAATGGTCAAACCAACTGAAACAAGAGCACAAAAGGCAAAAGTGGCCACATATCAATTGACACCCATCCTTTCCCATCAAAACTCCAAAAGAACCAACTAATAAGATGAATCTTTATACAAACTCTCAGCGGGGGGTGGGGGGGGGGGGGGGCTCTCGTGGCCAAGAGGTTAAGGGGTTGGCCTCTTATTCAAAGGTCCCGGATTCGAATCCGGGTACGGACCGAAAAATTTTCTTCTCTAAAATGGTCTCCTTTCACCTCCTTTCCTGTTCTCTAGCAATATTATGTCGCCTGCTTTCGTCTCCTCTTTCTGCCCCCACCCCCTCACCTCCTTTGACCTCTCCTCTGGGCTCCTGACTCTTTCTGCAGCCTTTCTACTGCTACTCCTTGACCCCTTCTTACAGCTGTCTTTCTGCCACACCTCTGATCTTCTGGTATGAAAGATCTACAACTAGCCTTCTCGGACAAAGGCGAAAAATCTCGGAGGGCCCGAGTGCAAATTGCACACGTTAAAGATCCATTGGGGGTCTAAAATCGATAAGAGTAGGCTTCGGCCACCACCCGGGTAAAATTCAAAATTTCCTACCAACTAAAAGTATTAGGTGTGTCCCGCGGGCTCATATGACCTTATTCAGTTGCGAGTACCGTAAAACACTTCCCCCCCCCCCCCCAAACCCCCCCCCCCCAACAACTCTCAGCTACCAGTGCCAATCCAGGACACTCTACAAAGCGCAGCTAAAAATAGAATAACAGCATGCGAAATTATAAATGTTTTAGAGAAACATTAAACATCGCAAGAAGAGACAAAGAAACAATGACACCAGACATCAAATAGGAGTCGAATTGACTCGAATAGAGCAAAACATACATCGAGAGACAACTTTAAATGTGGTTTGCACGAGTAAAAATAAAAATAATGATAAATGAATTACATTTTATTGAGCCTCGTATGGAAATTTGGGTTGCAACCACTAACATAATAAATACATAATTAAAAATACATACATAGATAAATACACAGATAAATACATAATATATACAATACATAGTCTTCATACTCATACGTATACAATATCACACCAATACAGAACGACTTCATAAACATGTCACTGCTGGTCGCCTCTCTGCAGCGCCCTGGGTTTTTTAAAGCCTGGTTTGCGGTGACTCGCTCAAGGACACACCTCAGAAGCAACCAACCGAAACCCCGTGTCTCCGACTCTTGCTTGACATTACTTTTGAGACTGAACTCACTACAATGGAGATCTACTCACTTTGTCACTGGCGCCCCCATAATTTCTCGTATGAGAATGGGATCGCAACAGGCGACCTCCACGGGCCCGAAGAGTCCCGGCCTAACTCCATAGACATTTATACATTATGTACACAATTGGAAACAAAACCGGATGCGCCTTTAAAAAAAAGGGGGAGGGGGGAGCAGGGGGGTGCTAAATTCACCAAATAGTGGTTTGTGGAAGTTTTGAGTGCCAAAATTGTTCTCAGCATAATAACCCCCCCCCCCCCCTTCAGAATTCAGAATAGTGCCGAAAATAGATCTAGTCTCCAACAGGTATGGCAGGCAACTCAGTTCAGTTTATTTACTCGACTTCCGTTTTTGTTTCCGATTTTGTGTATAAATGTCTATGGAGTTAGGACGGGACCACTTCTCCCGAAGAGTGCCCTCCACGGCCTACAACATGAGAATTGATAGCCTCAAGGCAAAAAGAAAGCCAAGAAAAAGATGGATCGATGGAATCAGTGTATAAACAATATGATGAGCTAAACACTAAACAGCAACACACCTGGGCTACTGTACTTTCAGTGTTTAAGGCAGAGGAAATATTAACTTTAAGGAACGAAACTACAAGATCACCACAACGAGATCTATGCAAATAGGAAATATACCCTGAAAGCAATTAGTGTGGTATAATCTGTGCCAGCAATAGGATGAAAGATCACAGATGGACAAAAAGAATCACTGAACAGAAACCAAGAATTGGAAAACGACTCAGAGAAAAATTAGGAATGAGGTGGCAAGATGTCATCAGAAAGCAAATGGGTACAATCTACATGACATGTAGATATACATGTACAGAGAACAGCCGATAGAGCAGAGTGGAAGTCATTGGTGAAAGGCTACATTCTGCAGTGGGCGGAAAACACCTACGTTCAAGGTTTAAAGTTTAACTTTTGTCTTCATTACAATCGTTCTTTTTCAAACTCAATATAACTTAAAAGCAATCTTCTCTACTTGGGAACAAAACTTAGGTCTCCTGTGTGCGACAGCGAAGCCCTTAACGCTACATCACAGACACCGGTCCTCTGACCAAGCTGAGAGCAGATTTCAATGAAGTACGAAGCAGGTTTTGGATCTCACTTGGGTTCTAACCTGGGCTTTGGAGTTTTGGTTAGGGTTACTAGCACTTGTCTATCCATTTCAATACTGCAATTTCGATACACAATATAAAAATCTGAGGTTTGCCAATGACTTAATCATTCTTCGGTATTTATTGTTTGAATACCCAAATCCACGCACTTTTCGCTCTGTATTATTGCACCCCATTTGGAGCATCTTCTAAGTGAAAAAGTATGTTGTTATTTCCAACACTTTAGGTAAAAAAAAAAGTACATAACATTTTGGGGCCCACGACTGATTCACCTGACCCCATTATAATGATAAGTGAGCGAACAGCAACTTTCCCATTCTGGCCACTCGCTGACTGCGCGATCGGATAAGGGTGAATAAATGTGAAAAACTCATAATTCACACTTTAAAGAAGTTCATGGATAGGACAACCGTGAAAACAAAGAGACTTTTTATCTGTCTTATGAGTATTTTATGGCGCTCACAACTGCATAATAAGGCCATATGAGTGCACGGGACACATTAAGCATTTGTCAGTTTTTTAGGAATTAATTTTTATGTTTGCCTGGGTGGCGGCCGAAGCCTCCTCCTTGTGATTTTAGGACCACCAGGAGATCTTTAACGTGCGCAACTTGCCCGCCGGACCTCCGAGATTATTTTAGCCCTTATCTGAGAGTGCTAGATGTTAGATCTTACCTACCCTAAGATCAGGCGTGTGGCTGAAAGACAGTAATAGTAAAAAGGCAGCAGAAAGAATCAGGGCCCCAGAAGAGGGGAGGGTAAGAAAGGTGGAGAAGAAAACAGATGATAGAACATGAATTGAGAACAGGAAAGGATGTGAAAGGAGAAATTCTTTTAGGGAAGAAAGTTTTCCTTCGCTGTCAGGTTTCGAACCCGGGACCTATTGAATGAGAGGCGAACACCGTGTCTCTAGACCACGAGAGACCCCACGGTGAGATTTAACGGTGCACTTCAATCAATATTTCACCTAGGTTTTCAGGACAGGCTGATATTAATATTAACATTACTAGTTCTAATACACATTATAATAATGACAATAACACTAAACTTAAAGGTAAAAGTAATGATAAGGGGCTCTCGTGGCCTAGAGGTTAAGGTGTTGGCCTCTCATTCAAAAGGTCCCGTGTTCGAATCCGGGTAGCGACCGAACAATTTTCTTCTCTGAATTTGTCTCCTTTCACCTCATTTCCTGATCTCTAGCAATGTTCTGTCGTCTGCTTTCGTCTCCACTTTCTGCCCCCACCCCCTCACCTCCTTTGCCCCTTCCTCTGGGCTCCTGATTCTTTCTGCTGCCTTTCTACTGCTACTCCTTCGCTTCTTCTTACTGCTGTCTTTGAGCCACATCCCTGATCTTCTGGTAAGAAAGATCTACACCTAGCCTTCTCGGACAAGGGCGAAAAATCTCGGAGGGTCCGTGTGCAAGTTGCGCACGTTAAAGATCCCTTGGTGGTCTAAAATCGATAAGAGTAGGCTTCGGCCGCCACCCGGGCAAAATTCAAAATTTCCTACGAACTGAAAATATTAGGTGTGTCCCGTGCGCTCATATGACCTTATTCAGTTGCAAGCGCCGTAAAACACTTTATAAAAACAAAAACAAAAGAAATGATAACTATGATCCTGATGATAATGATACTACTACTACTACTACTACTACTACTACTACTACTACTACTACTACTACTATTACTGCTGCTGCTGCTGCTGCTGCTGCTGCTGCTACTGCAGGTAACGATAATAACTGTAGTCAACCTGAAACTATATCTTTAACTTTTTTAAAGGTGGCAGTTTTTTCTTCCCTATTTAATTTCTTTCTTGTTCAAATTAACAATTGACATCTGAACTGGTTTCCAACGGAAATGTATACAAACTCCCCCCCCCCCCCCCGTAAATACATTTTTATTTGCAATTGACCCACACATTTAATTAATCGTTCGGTGTTGCGCTTTCGAAACCCTCCTCCTCCTCCTCCTTCTCCTCTTCTACAAATAAGTTTTCGGGAGTTCACAAACTCGAATCCATTTGAGAAAACGGAAACAACGACTTTTGATCCTTTTCAAAGTTGGGTGACGTGCCTCAGTGGTAACCCGTAATGTTATTGTCTTAATCGATTTTTAATCACAGGGAGCTAGAGGATAGCTGGCCCGCTGAGATGCCGAGCAGATGTTTTACTATCAGGGTAAATCTACACAGCTGAATCTATTGTTGGATCAGAGAGTAAACAGTAAAACTCCCTGGTTGGATCAAGGTGTACGGTTGTCCCTTTTACCAAATAATGCTAGATACAGTCCAGTTACTTCAGCCTCAGAGTCATTATAGAGCAGCCCATCCTATAGAATCTATAAATTAATGTACTCTCAGTCTCTGCTTTTTTCCGAACACCGGTCTTTCTTCTGCAGGTGTTCTGTAATCCTATTCAGTCAGGGTTGGCGCTGACCGACAGGGCCGAAGCTGTCCATGTCCTTTACGGATCTCTTGTTTTTTTGGTAATCGTTTTACGGCCCTGGCAACTGTATAGGGTCATATGAGGGCGCGGGACACATTTAACGTTTTTCAGTTGGAAGGAAATTTTGAATTTTGCCCGGGTGGCGGACGAAGCCTACTCTTATCGATTTTTAGGACCAACAAGGGATTTTTCGAGATTTTTCGCCGTTATCCGAGAAAACTAGGTGTTAGATCTTACCTGCCCTAAGATTAGGGGTGTTGATGAAAGGCAGCTACGAGAAGGAGCCGAGGAGCAGGCTAGCAGTAGAAATGCTGCAGAAAGAGTCAGACAAGTCCAGAGGAGGGTGCTGAAAGTGGAGAAAAAAGCAGACGACAGAACGTGGTTATAGAGAAAGAAAAGATTTGAAATGAGAACATTTTAGAGAAGAAATTGTCCGGATTCGAACCCATGACCTATTGAATGAGAGGCAATCACCATAACCTCTCTACCACGAAAGCCCCCTCTTTACGTATCTGAATTGTTTCAGTGAGGGCAGCAAATATTTAATTGTGATGCACTCTTCTCTCTATCTGTTGTGCACCCTCTGGCGTTAATCACGACCACAATCTTCTCATGCATTACTCATTACTTAAGAAAGACACGTCCCAGTGGCTACCAAAGAATGAGTCAATGAACCAATATTACTCTACATGTTTGTGTCTCCCTATCTACACCTGATCAGGCAATGCCCAATAAACATGCTTTATCTATCTATCTATCTATCTATCTATCTATCTATCTATCTATCTATCTATCTATCTGTCTATCTATCTGTCTATAATATATATATATATATACATTTGTAGATACATATATGTATATGTATATATCCGTATATATATAAATATAAGTATAGACATGTATATTGCAAATACTTTCTATAGCACCTATTCCTTTACAATACAGCTCTAGGTGCTTTACAATGCTTTTATCTTAACACAAAATACTACCTAATGCACAAGTAAGCATACGGTGTTTTAATTAACACTAACACTTAAGATGACATTTAAACAATCACAATGCAGTCAATGTTGATGATGATATGTACCTCATACTATGAATATAATATCATTTTGAATATGAAGGGTTAACTATCAAGCATTTCATAGAGTATGCTTTCAAATGAATTCTAAATTCAGCCTTCGACTTTGTGTCTCTAAAACGTTGTTGCAGAGTCCCGTACAGATGGAGTGAAGTGCAAAATGATATCCCAGCGAGTTTTCGACCTCTCTTCCTAGGTGATCTCATAAAAGACTGACCTCCTGATTCTAGAGATCTTGGTAGAACATACATTTGAATGAAGTTGCTTAAATGCGAGGGGATTATATTTTCAACACATTTATGAAAAAGCCCCTCCCCCTCACCCCGTTTCTCTCTCTCTCTCTCTCTCTCTCTCTCTCTCTCTCTCTCTCTCTCTCTCTCTCTCTCTCTCTCTCTCTCTCTCTCTCTCTCTCTCTCTGACTCTCTCTCTTTCGGTATATATACATAGATAATTATATATATATATATATATATAATTATCTATGTATATATATATATATATATATATATATATATATATATATATATATATATATATACATATATATATATAGAGAGAGAGAGAGAGAGGGAGAGAGAGAGAGAGAGAGAGAGAGAGAGAGAGAGAGAGAGAGAGAGAGAGAGAGAGAGAGAGAGAGAGAGAGAGAGAGAGAGAGAGAGAGAGAGAGAGAGAGTTAGTAAGTCTTTACGGCGCTCTCAACTGCATAAGGTCATGTGAGTGCCAAGGGGTGGATATCAACAGAGAAGTCCAAATGGGGAATCAGGCCTACTCTGCTCACCCCTCTAGCCTCATAAAGTCTGCTTCGACTATCAAGGCACCCCAGAAATAGCAGTTCACAAGAGAGCGACAATAATACTGAAGAAGCAGAGGAAAAACGACAATAGAAAGGATGAGGAAAGAAAAAGCAGCAGTTCTCCCTATGTTGTCCAAGCACAGTATGAGCATGACATTGATAAATCAGCCCATTTATAATTCTTCTGTGCATAAGAACATGTTAACATTCCCCCTTTCGGATGGCCTAAAGACAACTTCGTCAGTAGCACTACCCTGGCGGGGTACATAGTGGCGTCCAAAAGAAACTTGTAATCACCCAATCATCGTATTATCAGCTCACCCTACCATCTCATGCAGCTGAATAAATTCTGCATCATCTGACAGATTAATATTTCATCTATGTTAAGAGACGCCCGAGATAGGGTCACATAAAAATTGACCTAAAAAATCAGTGTTGGCAAAATTGTGCGAAATCAGAGGAACGCAAAAGTGTGTTCGCACGTATATTGAATTGCATTAACATTTGTGGAATGGACATGACGTATTGAATATCAAATGAAAAGATATAATTGTTGTCTCTGCAATGATCAGCATATTCTGATCATATGTTCAAACAGATTGGAGAACAGAGCAGTTACAACTATCACAAACAACCTGGACTTAACATAACATGTGCTCAGTAATATTAATTTTGATTTTGTTTAGGAGCCAATGGTTTCGTGTCGATCGCACATGGACTGTGTTAATTAGATTTTGGACATACTCATCTGTCTGTGAAACTACCATGGTTTTGGGTGGTCTGGGGTGGAATGAACAAAACCGCCCTCATGAGAATCATCGGTTGGTTTGGTTTAGTGGACTACAACGCGCAAGTGCTGGAGCGTCACGTCTAACTGTATTTTTCGTCATGGTGTTATTCAAGGGATATCTCCATGCACAGCAAAGAACTTTTTTTCACAGGGTCAATTACACTAGATAGTTCTTGGAAAACCAGATCAAACCAACGTTGGAGTGGTCACTAATAGATAGTCCCGACATGACTCCTACATGTATGTGAAGGGTGAAGTCCCATGAAAAAGCAGCTGAAGAATAGCGACTTTGCTCCCAATTCAGACCCTTTGTTTACTACTCTAAGCGAAGACAAATTTACATTTCTTTGGTTTCGCACAATTTTGCAAAGACTGATTTTTTAAACGGTCAATATTCTTAACCTAAATGAAATATTAATGTGTCAGATGATGCAGAATTTATTTAGCTTTAAATTGGTATGCTGCATGAGAAATTAATGCGAAGCTTTTACACGATGATTTAGTGATTACATTTTCAAGTTTCTTTTGGACGCCACAGTATATATATA
>NW_004797709.1:333903-337702 GCF_000002075.1 Aplysia californica | reverse complement strand
CTGCTGCTGCTGCTGCTGCTACTGCTACTACTACTATCGCACGTTGTGTCCATTATTCAAAACCTTGCAAAGAAATATAGGCAAGACTTGATAATTTTACTATAGGATAAAGAACCTTCTTGCCCAGAAGAAGAATGAAGGGTTATTTATTTAATGTTGAAGTTGAACGTCTACTTAAGTTCACATATTGTGCGTTGTATCGACGACTGATGCTAGGGTCTCCTTTAGGAAATCATGCATAAAAGAACTAATTTCTGAAAAGAACATGCTATCTTGTTCCATGGGCGGCTCGTGGTTTGTAGAACTAACTGGTTGTCACTCACATAGCAGTGCAACGACACCGCAATGAACCCTATTTCTCTTTTTGGGCTGCTTCAAATCGGTTTAGGTACTTATTGAATGTTGACAAATATTAGTTTGCATTTACTTGAAACTGAATGGAAATCCCTATTAGCAATAAATCTTATGTACACTGTCCAGTTGACAATAAGTGTCCAACTCCGCTGGTTTTGTCCAGCTAACGAACCCCCCCCCCCTGTCAAGATCCCTATCGGATTCGAACCTAAAACGTCTGCCAGTTGGCTACTTTGTACAGATATAACTGAGTCCAGAACGGGCAAAGACACTTGGAAGAAATGATTGTTTCAAACGCAAAGACTTAAAACTCTATAGATCTGATATTATTGTAATTTTTCTTTTTCTTTCTTTTTTCCTTTAGAATTGAACCAGGACTTAACAAGATGGCTGCTCTGCATTTCCTGTTGGCCTTTGTCTTTTTTGCTGCCCTAGTTCCTTCAGTGGAAGCTCAAGTGTTGAGTGTCGTGTGTCTCGTTCTAGACGCAATACAAGATTTTCTGCGTAAGAAATACATCTCGTATTTTCTGTAATGATGTTGCTCAGCAGTTATGGCAAGAAACAAGGGGGGGGCTAGGCATTTTCTTAGTTAGTATCACCCTGCGCTATGGTGAGGGTGACGCTGGTTCGAATCCCGAATGGGGTGTTCATGAACATGGGTTATAGGCGGTAGTTTTCAAACCTTTCCACCTGCTTGACTCGATCGTATTGGAAATGGACGTTGATTTCTGAGGTCCTGCCACTTGACAGCGTTACAGTGTTGAAAGGGACGTGAAATTCTTTAAAGCATCAAAACACAAGTAGCTACTCTTGTGTAACCTAAAAGAAACTGGATCTTGTTGTTGCTGTTATTGTTATTCTTCCTGTTGTTATTATTGCTTGTTGCTAAACGCCTTGCCAGAAACAATAAATAGGCCTTGTCCAGCTCACCTGGGTGAAGGTAAATATTGGAGGTAAGACGAAAAAAGCACTTCTGACAGTACTTGTAACAGAACCCAGAATTTCACCTCTTGGTCATTTTAGTCAAATAACCGTATCACACGGGTTTCTGGTAGAGTCTAGATCTTTCAGCTGTTTAGAATAACAAACTAACAATTTAAATTTTTTAAAAAGGCTATATAAACCCAACCAACAACGACAACACCCCTACATTCTATTGATGCTATTCGACAGGCAGAGATCAAAGAGGAATATTCTGCAGTTCTATTTATTCGACTGAAGTCTTAATGATTTATTTTGTTCTGTAATTTGTTGGATTTCTTATTTTCAGTTAGTTGAGGGGCAACTAGCTTGCTTCAAAGTGAAAGGTTAAGGTCTCCTCATACTTCTTATTAGCCAAAATAGATTATAGATTGTTGAGCATAAATCAATTGTTTTACAATGTTCCCACCCCACTATCTACCTGCCATGTTGGTACAAAGTATGTTACAAAGTTCACCCGCCTCTGTGATCTCCGACGTTCAAATCTGAGAGAGATACGGAATATTTTTCTGATCCTTACTTGAATACCCCCTCTCTGCCCAGTATGTCCAGTGGACGTCAACAAGAGATTATTTACTCCGGAAAAGGGGTGGAGGTGGGAGGGGAGAGGTGGCGCTATGACTACCCAGGAGACTTGGTGTTGCCAGTGTTGGTCACTTCATAATGACCCATTTTTATGTGAGCTCTGTGTTTACAGAATGTGTAAAAGTGATGGCAATTCTGATTCGGACTCCTTGAAATTAATAATGATATGACTTTCAAACAAGCTTCAACATTACCTGGAGAATTGAGTTTGTATTTAGATTCATATGGCAATGTGTTTTTACCTTCCACTTTGTGGGTGTTCACAGGAATTATTTTGGACAAACTCAATTTCGTAAACAAGAAAATTCCTTAGAATTCGAAATAGGACCACCTGGACTCCCCAGCATTTGATCCATTAGAATTCTTTCCCTCGAGAGAGAGAGAGAGAGACAGAGAGAGAGAGAGAGAGAGAGAGAGAGAGAGAGAGAGAGAGAGAGAGTTAAAGAACAATAAATATCGTTTCTGTATCTTGTGGTTAAAACTTGATGTACGGCAATACCGCATATTATAAAGATAGTTTATATAATTTTATCGTCTTTGAGATTGAGATAGCACAAGCGTTTGTCACAAAATCTCACAGCCTATCATACGACACAATGCTAAAAATACTTCCTGCAGTGCAAACACAATAACATGGCTGGTCCGCTCCCTCTTTTGAGATTGATTTAATTTGTTCTGTGCCATGCTCGAAGATACGCCTCACTGAACATCCATTTATTAAGGGCCATCTCACAGACACCGCTTGACCTTTTGAACCTGTTTTAATCAATTACTTAGTCAATGGGATCCTCAAAAGACAATGATAGGTCAGCCGATCCCAGTCATCGTTGTCAAAGCTAATTGTACTGTAATTTCTTCCGGATACGTGTAAACAAGTGAACTGATCATTTTGATTTTCTATTGTAACCTGGTGATTCAGCTAAGGTTAACCGGACGGACGAGAGTCCACCAGACCTTTGGCTCGGAACAGTGACAATTTTAACATGTCTGATAGCTCTCCCTGCTCTAATAATACTATTAGTCAATACTATTAGTTTTATCATTCTCTTGATCTGCTCCTGGCTACATGGTGTTGTTGTTATTATTGTTGTTGCGGTTTTTACTCTCTGTTGTTGTTGATGTTGTTGTTGTCTGTTGTTGTCGTCGTCGTCGTCTTCGTCATTGTTGTTGTTTTATCGTTGTTGTTGTTATTTTTATTGTTTTTGTTGTTTTATTGCTGTTGTTTTTGCTGTTATTGTTGCTGTTGTTGGTGTTGTTGTTGTTGTTGTTTTGCTGATACGCTGCAAACTTTAAACAGGTAAAAAGAGATGAATCAGATGGTAAACGACTGCACCAGCCACCCGACGAGATAGCAGGAATCTCTTCCAGATTATTTGTCAGCACTCGTATAAGGCTTCTCGTTCCAGTGGGGTGTTCGCGCCATTGGGCTGTTGTGCGGGTGGCCGAAGTTCCAGTCAAATGAGGCATTTGAACCTTTCTGTATTTTTAAGTCCCTCCACCAATTTGGCTCTGTGCTATAGGGGTTGTCGTATCATGGACTTCCTATTCTCAATCAAATACTTCTTTATGTTTAGGTGCAGGAGGGTATGTTTGGGTGTGGGTAGCGAAAGCATGCTGTACATTCTCATCAACATCATCATTCACTTCTTTGTTGGTTAACAATGATAATTAGTTTTTCAAAAAATAGCAATATGAAAGTTAAGTTATGATATTTGTGTGCTTTCTTTCAGTGTGCAATCTCCCGGCAAACGTCTTCTGCTTTGTTCCCGAGCTTCTGGATGACCTTTTGTGCTAACAATAAGGTGAAGCTTGATTTAGAAGTAATTGTAGTAGTAGTAGTAGTAGTAGTAGTAGTAGTAGTAGTAGTAGTAGTAGTAGT
>NW_004797709.1:314817-333715 GCF_000002075.1 Aplysia californica | reverse complement strand
CCCCCCCCAAACAGCTATAGTGCTATAGCGTAGCTCATCCGGCTAAAAAAACAACAACACACTTTTCCTGAATAGCTCTTGGTTCCATTTACTTCAAGCCTTGAGATTTTAAACTTCTATCCCCACGTTGGGGAGATATTATATCGATTATACCCGTCTTTCTATTGGAGTGCTATATCCTATTGAGTCAGGCCATGATATGATGGGTCAAAGCAATTATCTCTCAAGATAATATAAACTAAGTCAATAAGGGTGTAAAGCCGAAAAAAATCCCATTCTGTATGAGAACTTGAACATACCGACATAGACATTGCTGTGGACTGTTGGTTGCTAAGTCACAAGTGACCTATTTCAATCTGCAGAAGACACTTCTTCTATAGTAACTAATTGTCATTACCCATCGAAAGTGATTTTTTTTTCTTTTGCAGTGTCATCTTTGCAGACCTCAAGCTGTCCGGATTTCATCCCACTTCGAGCGAACAGAATGTGGATTGAATTGTAATTGAGAATGCATTAATTTTGTTCTTGAGAAATGTTTCTTGTTTTTGTAGGAGACTTTTCTCTAATATTGTTTTCTCATTGAGAATAAGATAATGATGAGCCCTGTAACAATGATAGAATCTTTTCAAAACAAAAATGTCAAACCCCCGTTTTGTTGAAGTTGGAGCTCGATTATTTCGTTACGTTTTATTGATGCCAAACGTCTTTCAACTGTAAGGCACGCTTATCAACCTCAGAAAAAGGGGTGAACTAGAATATTTGTTGTCACGAGTTTGAATATCGAAATTTTGGTGCTGAAAATTCCTAGAGAGCCTAAAATCGAATAGCAAGACTGGATTCTCATAACCTTTTTATTACAGTACGCCAATACTCTGGCACCATGTTTTTGTGAGAGTATTAGTTGCGTATTAGATTACTGAATTGGAACAAAGCCAAAAGCTGCATTTTTTTCATAGAGACTGCAAATAAAATAGGACATTCAAACTAAACTCAAACGTGTTTGAGTCGGATAAAATGGTATTCAAAGCTCACATATAATTCATATAAAGTCGTCATATCATTTCCTTGTAGAAATACCACTGATCCTCAACGAGATAGTATTCTTCAGGTACTTATAGCAGTTCAAGTTTTGAGAAAACTATTGTTTCGATGAAAAGCATCATAGTCATAATGGTGTATTCACAGGGTATTAAGATACATTTTGTTGTTTTCTGGGTGACTGCATTTGTTATCAGTTTGTGTAAAAAACGCGTGTAGCCGCGGTCAAGTCCCTTTATGAGATATTTCTATATTTTGTAGAATCTATATGGCTGTGTGAACCACGGGGAACTTGCATCCCTTTGCCCCAACCACTTTTCTCTCGAAATTTTAAGATCGTGCTATTCTGCCATAAATGTTTCAACCATTCATAGGTGGGATGATGTTGAACTGCATTCGGTCTGATTATTATCAACGACGGTGACTTATGTATGAAATAGTCGATTTCGTATAATTAAAATGAAGCTATAGATAAAAATTGGAGGGAACGTGTCTCTGAATATTCGGTTTTCAATGCTTTTTTATCGCTTAGCATAGTAGTAGTACAATTTAGACCATTTTGAAGGCGGGCTTCCAAACTTAACTGGCTTGTCAGGACCAATCCACGCTGAGAGGGATACAGCATCCTAGCAGCAAGACCGAGGAACACGATAAGAATTCGCCCCCCCTCGGATATCGAACTCGAGTCCAGTGTGTGCAACTGCAAAGCTGTTAACTTCTACACCACATATGATAGTAGTAGTAGTAGTAGTAGTAGTAGTAGTAGTAGTAGTAGTAGTAGTAGTAGTAGTAGTAGTAGTAGTAGTAGTAGTAGTAGTAGTAGTTGCAGTTGTAGTTGTAATGGTAACAATTAATTGAAATATTTCAAGTGGTAAGAATGATGGTAGTAATAATAAAGCTGACGATAGCCGTAATTTTAATGATAATAATGATAATCGTAACCACAAAACAAAAACAAAAGCAAACAAACACACTCACAAACAAAAGAAAGATATACCAAAAGGCACTACATATTCAACATCCTGTCCCAGAGCAGAATGCAAATACATTTCCATGAGGAGGCACTTGTGAAATATTGTTTTAAATTCCTTTATATTGGCATTAATTGTTGTTTATTCACTTTCTTCTTTGTTCAAACAAAGAATACGAACTAGATTCCAACGAAAATGTATTAAAACAATTGGCATACACATTTATTCGTTTGGTGTTTTTAAAAAAAAATCCTTCTCTCCCATTCTCCCCGTCCTCCTCTTCATACTCTTCTTCCTTCTCTTCTTCCTCCTCCTCCTCCTCCTCCTCCTCCTCCTCCTCCTCCTCCTCCTCCTCCTTCTCCACTACAAAATAAGTTTTCGGGACTTTGCAAGCTCATATTCACTTGACTTAACGGAAACGACGACTTTTGATCCTTTTCAAAGTTGACTAACGTGCCTAAGTAGTTACCCGTAAAATTGTCTTAATCGATTCTTAATCACAGGGCATAAGCTAATCTATCTGACACCGGGTTCCCTGAGATGCAAAGCTCATGCTTTACCACCAAGGCAAGTCTATGCATCTAGCACTCCTGTTTACAGTAAAACATTCTTGTTCGATCAAACTGCAGGAAAGGGGGCGGGGGTGCGTCTGTTACTAAATAATGAATGATCAATTTCCATTACTTCAGCCTTGTAGTTGTAGTCATAAGAGAAAAGTCTACGTAGAATCTATGAATGATGTAGTCTCAGTTGTTTTTTTTTTTTCGAACACCTCCGTCTTTTTCTGCAGGTGTTCTGTAATCTTATTCAGTTAGGGTTGGCGCTAACAGGCAGTGTCGAAGCCGTCCTCGTACTTTTAGGACGTTTGGGTAGATACAACAAGTATTTGATTGTGTTGTTCTCTTCGCTCCATCTGCCGTCCATCCTCTGGTTTTAATCATGACCACACCCTTCTAGTGCCTTGCTTTAGGACACGCCCTAGTGAACACTTGTAAGAGTTATTGAACCAATATTAATGACAATGACAATGACAATGACAATCTTTATTCATCTCGCAGGGAGAAATTTGTCTTGGCCTTTAACAATGGCAGTAGACGTTACAAAAGGTAGACTTAAAAGTGCACTCACGCAAACGCACAACAAGACAGGACATTAGGCCAAGTAAATACATGTCTCACGGGCTGGGACAACCCGCTCCGTAAAATATTCATTCTCTCTCTCTCTCTCTCTCTCTCTCTCTCTCTCTCTCTCTCTCTCTCTCTTGTGGCGTCGGTGGCCTAGTGGTTAGGCTCTCGGACTCGCAACCGTAAGGTCGTGGGTTCGAATCCCGTCAGGGGCCCGACGTTGTGTCCGTGGGAAAGGCACTTTACACGAATTTTCCTCACTTCATCCAGGTGGGACTGGGTACCCGGCTATAGACAGCGAAAGATCTTGTCAGTTTGTTAGTGTTTGAGCGCTTAATCGGCTGCTTGCACTGTATGCTTCTCGGGAAGCTGAGAATGTTTCGGAGTGTTCTATGGTCTGCTGGGGTAATAATATAGTGTAAAGCGCATAGAGCCTGCTGTTGAGCGGGGATATGCGCTATACAAATGCTATCTATTATTATTATTATTCTCTCTCTCTCTCTCTCTCTCTCTCTCTCTCTCTCTCTCTCTCTCTCTCTCTCTCTCTCTCTCTGTTTCATTTGTAGCACTGTGTGTTCAGTAACCTCACTGCAGTTGGTACGAATGAATTTCTATATCTGTCTGTTCTTGCTTTTTTGGAAATGTATCGTTTACTGTTTAATCTATATTTTCAAATCTATAATATATAAAAATATATAAATAAATTAATGATATTAATATATAATATAGATGAATAAATAAATCAATAAATAGATCAATTTAAAAAAATACTATATTAAATAAAGTATGTAATACATGTAAATATGTATGTACGCACATACACAATAAGTACAATTACATGTAACTGTGGATTCAGCCTAAACACCCTCTGAGGTAGGCGACTCGACCGCATCATTAGGCAAATGGACCAAAGCACACAGACACAGATGTGAATTACACAAATGTGAACCATCATTAGGGCATTTGCCCTGCGTGCATGTCATTAGGTAGGGTGATCTGTACTTGATCCACCGACACTGTAACTAAATCAAGCTTTGCCTTACCCGGTTCTTCCATAGTCGGCTGAACAGCCTGTGAGACTACACCAATCGCATACGGTAGGAGATAATATTGTACACAATTTTTAGTAGCTCCAACTTAGACCACCACAACTGTCGCCACGATTTCCTTCTTTTCCTGATTCTCGTCTTCCTTCTACTCCCTCTTCTCCTCCTTTTCCTCATTCTCCTCCTCCACCTCGTCCTCCTCCTGTTCCTCTCTCCTCCTCCTCTTAGTTCTCCTCACACCTCCACCTACTACTACTACTACTACTACTACTACTACTACTACTACTACTACTACTACTGTTTGTTTAAAGCGAGGCGTGGTTCAAGGGCAACGTTTCAAACTGTGTTGTCATTGGTGGATTCCATCTAGTAGGTTGTGACAGCACATTAGACTCAAACAAACTCCATATGGAGTGAAGAAAATAGAGAAAGCCTCAGAGGATGCTCTGAATGTCCTCACTGAAGTGTTTTTTAAGATACACGTAACAGTATAGATGAATTATGTGAGACGAGCGCTAGTTGCATCAGGTTTAGTGAAGATCAGCATTCATCTAAAAAAAGAAGTTATCAACAACTACCCAAACAATAAGCCATGGGTAAGCAAAGGATTAAAATAAATACTAATTGAGAAGAAGAAGGCATTCAGACTGAAAGACTGAGATAAAAATACACACAACGAATAATAATATGCATACGAAGAAAGGCTAGAACAGCTGTTCACCTCTAACAACACAATAATGACTTGGCAATGTTTGTTTTTTTTAATTATAGAAAAAGCAATAATTGGAGACGCACAAAGACGGACAAACATTTCCACGCCCAGCAGCAACCTTAGTCAGAATATTAATAAACTGAATTCGTTTAACGTTCGTTTTGACAACCATGACTTCTCCGACCTGCTGACAGCCGTGAAAGAGACGATTCAGAGTTACCACAGAGACAACAGGAATAACACAGACGAGAGCAAGCACATTTTTGTGGTTAATGTTCATGAGATCAAGACCATGTTTAATCATCTGAAAATCACAAAGCGAGTGGAGTTAAAAGTAAAATTATGAAAATGTGTTCTATCTAGTTTTCTCCCATTTACGCTGATATTTTCAATATGCCCTTGAAAGAATGCGTAATACTACTCTCGTGGAAATGATTCGAAATAATTCCTGTCCCAAAGAAACAATCAGTACAAAATTTGAAAGGCCTTTGACCTGTGGCTTTAACATCGATCCTCATGAAATGTTTAGAAAAGTTACTCCCGAAAAAAGAATTGAGGAAGTCAACAGAAAAATAGGATAACATGCAATTTGCCTAAGGGGCGTAAAGGATGCCAATCTCATCATCTTAAATAACAAATATATACAGATAGACACACGACGAAATTACTGCAGGATCACCATCAATATGTAAAACTAAATAGTGTAAAATCAGCCCTAATATTCACGAACATAGTGCACAATGTTTTGTAAAATCCCCTGTTTTATTACGCTCAAGACCAACGACTGTATTTTTAATAACAAAACCCCCCCGTCAAACCAATAAAATTTGCAGATGATTCCACTCTCTAAGGCCTTATAACAACGAATGAGAATGAATACAAGGATGCATTACGTGCATTTACAAATTATGGTGTGATAATCAATTCCTTTTACTAAAATTAAATGGAAAAAGTCAAATGAATGAAGTATAGACTTAAGAATTTAAAAAGACCAATTGTAACCACTATTCACTAAAGATGAGGAAGTGGAGCTTGTATACTCCAACAAATATCTTGGAGTAACCATCGAACAACAAGCTAGACTGGCTTCCCCACGCTGCTCTTGTGCATAAAAATCGAATCAAAGAAAGTTCTTCATAAGGAAATTAAGACGTTTGCTTGTTGATAACAGTATTATGTTCCTTTTTTTTTTTTACAATTCTATGATCGAAAGAGTGCTGCTGATTTGTATTTTCTCCTGGGCTGAAAATTAAGGAGCAAGGCAAAGGAAAATTGACCGAATCTTAATGAAAGCCAGCAAGATCACTGAATATGATTTTAGTAGAGTAAATGATATGTATAATATCACAAGTATACAAAAAATAAACACCATTATATATGACCCATCAAATATTCCCATAAAGGAACAAATGATCTAAATCCTTCCTGGATTCGAACCTAGAATTAGTTGGCTATGTTGTACAGATAACGGGCCCTCAGCGGCTTCTGGTAGTCAGGAACAGGCAGTACTAATCGGAAGAAAGGTTGTTTTTTTCAAACGCAAAGACGCAAAACGCTACACATCTGCTTTGGTTATTGTATTCTTCTTGTATTGAACAGGAACTGAACAAAGATGGATGCTCTGCCTTTCCTGTTGGCTTTGGTCTTTTTAGCTGCCCTAGTTCCTTCAGTGGAAGCTCAGGCACTGGATGTCCTCTGTATTATTCTGGAAATAATGCAAAACTATTCCCGTAAGAAAAAAAGTTTTGTATTTTATGTCGTTTTGTTGCTCAGCAGTTTTGGCAAGAATTAAGGGGTCCGGCGTTGGTTCAAGGTTAGTATCATGTCAGGCTGTGGTGCGGAGCATGCAGCTTCGAATCCCCGATCAGTAGTTTTTAAACATGGCTGTAAGCTGGAGTTTTTGAGGTTCTCTACTTACTTGGCTCAATCTTATTTGAAGTGGACGTTAATGTTTCATATTCTGCCACTTAACAACTCTACAGCGCTGAAAGGGGCGTTAATCCCATGCAATTACCGAAGATAACCAGCAGATGCTCTTGTGTTAGCCAAAGGAGACTGGGTCTTGGTGCTGCTGCTGCTGATGTTGTTGTTGTTGTTGTTGTTTGTGTTGTTTTTACTGCTGAAGTTAAACACCGTGCCAGAAACAATGTAGGTCTTTTCAAATTAGGGCAACTTGGTTTCCAACTTCAGCACATCTGGGTTGGATGGAATATTGGAGGTAGAAAAAAAACGTTTCTGACACCGCCCGGAAACGAACCCACTAAACCACATCGGGTTCTGGTAGAGTCTAAATCTTTAGGCTATCTAAAAACAACAATAACCAAAAAACTATTTATTTATTGTTACAAGTCCTTTGGCGTAACCTGTACAGATAATCTCACAAATTCTATTAGTGTGGTTACATTCTGCTGGTGCCATTCTGAATGCAGAGAGCGAAGACAGGTGTTCTGCAGTTCTATGACATTCAGCAGGAGTCTTAATGATTCACTCGTTGTATAATTTGCTGGATTCCATATTTTCAGTTACCCACGGAGCAAAGGTCTTATGGATTCTTAGTTATTTATTTCGCCACAACAGACCAATGCTGTGTCCTTGTTGGAAAAAGGCACTTTTCACGAATTCTCCTCACTTTACCCGGGTGTGAATGGATACTCGATTATAGACAGCGAAAGACCGTATCAGTATGCTGTTGTTTTAGCTTCCGTATTGCATTATATGCTTCCTAAGAGGTCGCTATTTTTTCAGAATGCTACCAAGGGTTACGGGGCAGGAAAACAGATGGAAAATGACACAAAGCCTGCTGTTGACCGGAAATTCGGGCTATACAAATCCTATTTATTATTCATTATTACATAGACAGCAATTCTGGCCCTGACTCCACAGAATCAATCAATAACAATTTGACTAAACAGGATTCGACATGAACTGAACAAATTAGTTGATTTGAGGGTGAAACAACGTTGTATTTTTATCATCCGCTTGGAGGATGTTCACAGGAATTATTTCAAACATGCTGAATTTCGTAAACAGAAATGTTCGATAAAATAAAAGGTCCTGTTGGGTTCCCTAGCACTCGAACCAATAGATCTACTCCTTCCTCTTAACTCTTAATTAAGAGAGCGTCAAGAGAGCAGTATATATATATATATATATATATATATATATATATATATATCTTTTGTATTTTTGTGATGATAAAACTTGACATGCGGTAATAGTATCATTAAGCCCACTCATCAATATTCATTCTCGTGGAGATTCAGATAGCGAAGGCGTTTGTCATAACGTTTACAGAGTAACATGCGGTACAATGCTCAAGTATACTACATGCCGCACAAACTGGTCATCGGTGAGCTGCTCCCTCTTTTTGAACTTGATTTAACCTGTTATATCAAAGAAATAACTCACTATACGTCCATTTAAATACCTCCTGACTTTTAACCTGTAATCGTTAATTACTTAGTAAATGGTGTCCCCAAAAAGGATGACGGGTCAACAGACTCTAATTATTGAACTCAGTGTTTGTTTTTTCTATGCTGATCTCTTCCGGATACAAGTGAATAGGTCAGTTTGCTTTTCTATCGTGATTTATTGATGTAAATGAGACAATGGGACAAGAGTTTACCGCACCTTTTTTCTCCGAAAAGTGGAAATCTGAACATGGCTGGTAGCACACTCTCCTTTAATAATGATATTAGTCTTATCGCTCTCCTGATTTTTTTTTTGGGGGGGGGGGCTCCATCGTGTTGTTGCTGCTGCTGCTGCTGTTGTTGTTGTTGTTGTTGTTGTTGTTGTTGTTGTTGTTGTTGTTGTTGTTGTTTTTGTTAGTGTTGTTGTTTGTGTTGCTGCTGTTGCCGCTGTAAACTTTAATCTAGGTAAAAAGAGAGGCACCAGAGGATAAATTATGTGAGACAACGTGGGGACACCATTGACTATGTAATGTTACTAAACAGATTAGGAAAAAAATGACTTTTAAGTTTCTGCTCCCGAATGCTTCAACAACTTTTTTTCAAATCGCTGCCAATTTGTTATGATAAAAGACATCAAGTCATAAATGGGCATTCTTAAGTTCGGTGTTCCCCAAGATTCAGTTTTAGGCTTTGTACTATGCATAAAGTATACACATCCACTTGCTGTAGAAATGCAAAAGCATCGCCTCAGCTACCACTTCTACACTGATGACATACAGATATAATAAGGCCCTTTTATCCATGTGACACTAATGAATTTAAAGAAAAAGTAGAGGAATGCATTGAAAAAAGTGAAAAAAATGAATGCTAAACGATGAAATAAACCCCAACAACCCCATAAAGGAAACCATCCTATTCAGAACTTCAGAAAATCTAAATAATGTAAAGAAATTGGAGATACCAGTATGTCCTTTACTAGCAAGGCCAAGAGCCTTGGTATCTATTTACATTCAGATATGCCCACGAACAACGTAGTAAATAATGTCACTTGATGTGTGTACCTTGATCTTAGAAGAATATCATAAGATGAGGCACCCTATTTACACTGATATTGCATGCATACCAGCCGCGGTTCGTCCATAGAGCACGGTCGTGCAGTGCGCCCCAAATTTTTAAATGTTCTATTACGTAAAACACTCACAATAATGAAATAAAAGAAGCCAGAAATCAACACTAGCCAAATATTATATCAAAACAAGGTCCTCTCTGGCGCCATAACTGTCATTTTTGTGTCTATAGCGCCGTAAAACATATACTATGCCAAACCAAAGTCCACGCGCTTTCGCTAAACATAATAGGATATTCAACAGAGTAACTTGGCCTATAAATAGCTCCAGGGGATAACCCAAGCGATGACGACACTAGTAGCGAGTTTGGCGGTACATTAATATTAATAAGACGGCACATCTCAAATGCGCTCCAGCCGAATAGTGCCAAAACATAGCCCATTGTAGGCAGTCTAAAAATAAACGCGATAGACCATACGCTTTTCTTTACCAATATTATGTGAGCCCCGGAGCAATCCAGCGGAGTGCTGAAGTGAATTATGATTGGTTTATTGTCTGTCTTGCTACTATTTTAAGTGACTCTGTGACCGTTAACCCGAGGGAGGTTAATGTGACCGTTCTACGAGTTGTGCCTTTGAATTGTTTTGTAGTGGAGTGGTGAATGGTATTACTCGAGTGTTCAGTTCCAGTACAGGATGAACGAAATTGATGTTTAGCTAACAAACAAATTTAGTACTGGAAATCAAAGCGACAAAAAAAAAAAGAAGAATGAAAATAAAAGCACGAAGTCCTCTCTCAACAACCCAAAGATTCTAAAATTATACGCCGTCTAATTTACTATGCCCTTGCTTGTCTTCAGCATGCGGTAGCTTAATTGCGCACGTCCACTTTTTAGCCCTACAAGCCGCCCCTGATGCATTCTCTCTGCCTCTTTTGTTTTGTCAAAACGTGACTATAGCAATTCTATTTGTCTGGCATCTCATGTAAGAGAATAGGAACATTGGAAGTGGCCCAAAATAACACCCCAAGACTAGTATTGAAGAAAAAGAAGAAAAGCCATACATAAAAAAGTTAAAAGCTCTGCACTGGCATCTGGTTGAAAAAAGAGTACAATATGAAGTTCCTACCAGTTGTTATAAATGCTTTAACAATCACATTCCATCATATGTGTCTGAGCATTTAACACCGTATGTTCCATCCCGCCAGTTACGGTCATCCACAGACGCAACAAAATTCAGAGGCCCTGGAATAAAAGTAAGATCTTTTGGAGCGAGAAGTTTCTCATTTTTTGGCCCTAAAATTTGGAATTCCTTGCTCCAAGCCCTCAGAGAAACAACCCATCCTTATATGTTTAAGCGATTGCTCAAGGCTCATTTGTCAAGAGAAACTACACCCAGACATACGAATTAAGTCGTATGTATTTGAGTTGCATTTGAGTCAAACACCAAGGGGAGGAATACACAAAAAGGACTCCTTGACGAATTAAAAAAAATAACAGATGGAGTTGTACAACATTTCGGGGTGTAGTTTCTCTTGCAGCGTATGTCAATCTAATTACCTCTCTTTTGTTAATGGAGTGGTCACATGATAACAGATCCATTTTACCCAAAACAGTTTGGGGTTAAGGTAAGACTAACAAGGATTAAAAGAACAGACGATACATGAGCTCTTACCAGCCACCCAACGAGATAGCAAGAATCGTCTCCAGTTGATCAATTGTCAGTACTCGTATAATAAGGCTTCTCGTTCTTGTGCGGTGTTAGGGCCATCGGTATCATACTGGGATATCGTCAAATGAGGCATTCCCTGTCCTAAATGAAGATACGATGGTTATTTAAGAGGCGGGATGGTACCTCCGAGTTTAAAGTCCAGCTCCCAAAAAACTGACCCAAAAGGGAGCTTCGTGTAAAATGCCTTTCCCATGGACACAACATTGGACGGAGCTGATGCTGGAACCATCGAATCCGCAATATCACGATTACGGGTTCGGTAGCCTAATGGAAGTGGATGTTAAAATGTTGGAAGGGGCGTCAAAACCACGTCATAATCATGAGCATTCCTTTCCCAGTCTCATACGTCTTATATTTAAGTACAGGGTGTGTTTGGAGATGGGTAGCGTAAAAACCTGTAGTACATTCTCCTCAAGTTTATTATTCACTTTTTTGTGTTGAAGTGGTAATTTAGTTTCTGAAAAAAACCCAACAACAACAAGGCTTATTTATTACTATTTTGTGTATTCTTTCAGTGTGCAATATCCCGACAAACATCTTCTGCTTTGTTCCAAAGCTTCTTGAAGACATTTTGTGTCGATTTTAAGGTGAGACTAAATTTTGAAGTAGTCGTAACAGTAGAAGTTGTAGAAGTAAACGTTTTTAGTAATAGTAGTTGTATTAGCAGCAGCAGCAGCAGCAGCAGCAGCAGCAGCAGCAGCAGCAGCAGTAGTAGTAGTAGTAGTAGTAGTAACAGAAGTAGTAGTAGTAGTAATAGTAGTATTAGTATTAGTAGTAGTAGTAGTAGTAGTAGTAGTAGTAGTAGTAGTAGTAGTAGTAGTAGTAGTAGTAGTAGTAGTAGTAGTAGTAGTAGTAGTAGTAGTAGTAGTAGTAGTAGTAGCATAGTGGCGCTCACTTATAACAGTCTCGGTTATAACATGATCTCTGCTATTGCAGACTTATAATAAATCCCTGAGTCCAGTCTCTTATAATGCTTTGTAAAAAGTTCTTTTATAACATGCACTTGGACTGACATGCTCGACTATCACAGTGGTCTAAACATCGATAAAACCCTAGTTAAACGCACAAAGAAACAGAAAAAGCAACAACAAATGAAGCAAAATAACAGCCAGAATTGGTTGCCCATTGCCCCGAAGTGACTCACTGTAAGCCTAGGTTGATTGTTTACATATTACACATTTTATGTCATACCGTGTGTGCATGGGGGAGATGGCAAGGCGGTTGGAGAGGGGGGGGGGGGACATAGCTTTACGCACTTTGGGGATGATACAAATCCATTCAGTGACATAGCGTGCTCTTGGTCTGGCATATTGTTGTCACTCTGTCTCCCCGTTGGGTGGCGAGACTTGCGGGAATAACTGAACCGGTTGAATGAAAAGTGGGCAATGGGCGCTAGATCTACTGAATATCAAAAAGTGCAACTTTTCCCAAACGAGGTAACAATCAGATTACGAACAGTAACAGTTGTAAAGCGCACAGAGAATTGTGTAGACTCTGTAGAGCATTTATGCTATATAAATGCAAGTATTATCACAAGAAAAAGAATATAAAAATGAGGAGATATAAATTACTACAGGAAGAGAAAGGAGCAATCACTAATGAAATTGGCAGTGGGTTATTTATGTAATAAAATGGGTCCCTTTCTTTATCATTAGTTACAGAATATACAGTGCGTGTAAACTTGAGCCACGACTTCGCCAGGTTTCGGCTACAACAAGGACATCACGTCTCTCCCGGAGGTCCTATTATAGCCAGGAACCACAGTAGTTGTACTTGTAGTAGTAGTAAAAACAGCAGACCCTTCACGAGGAACCATACAAATAGGGAGAGCGATTGAAACAGAGCTCAAAGACGATATGATTGCTGCACAAAGAATTCAACCCAATCCCAAGAACAATCCCCCTAGAAGATGTTTGCCGCCCCCCCCATCCATATCTTTCCAACCTCCAACACACTAAATTAAGACCGAGAATGAATCACGCACTGTATTTTTCTTTCTCTTTCAGCAAGGTGACCTTTGCAAGCGTTATTCGCAGGACTTGCAGAATGGGGGCAGCCATCATCTAATATCATCACTCAAGATCTGTTAGTCAACATGTGCCTCTCTTAGTGGGAAGGTTGCACCAACATCATGACGAGAACATTGATTTTGTAATAAAGTTTTCAAACAGCTAATCGTTATTGTTTTTAATTTCTCGAAAGCTTGTGTTTGCGAAAAATCTGTGAATGGGGGGCTCTTGTGGTCTAGACGTTAATGTTTGCCTCTCATTCATTAGGTCTCGATCGGGTTCGAAACCTGACAGCGACGGAAAACCTTTTTCTGTAAATATTTTCTCATTTCACCCCCTTTCTTGCTCTCCAACATTGGTCTGTGGTCTCTTTCGTCTCTATTTTCTGCACCCCCCCCCCCCTTCCCCTTTGCCCCCCACATTTGTATATTTATTTTTTTAATTTAGTAGAAGTTTTACGGCGCTCGCAACCGTATAAGGTCATGTGAACGCCAAGGGGTGAATGTCAACAGAGAAGTCTTTACAAGGAATCGGACTTTCTCTGCTCACTTCTCTAGCTTTCAAAGCACAAAGTCTGTTTTGACTTTCAAGACACCCCGGAAATAGCGGGTTACAAGAGTGTGACAAACATACAAAAGAAGTAGAGGGAAATGACGATAGTAAGGGTTAGGAAAGAAAGAGCAACAGTTCCCTGTTGTAGTTCAGGCACAGTTATGAGCTTGACCTTGTTGAATCCGCCCATTTACAATTTTACTGAGCATAAGAACGAGAAATGTTCCCGTCTTCAGTCAGTGATACTGCCCCCGGGGGGGGGGGAGGGGGGCACCTCTAGGCCCCTGACTCCTGACTCTTTCTGCAGCCTTTCTGCTGCTACTCCTTGGTTCCTACTTAGTGCTTACTTCTGTGCAACTTTCGCACTTTTCTGATCAATTGGTGGACTTAAAATCGAAAAGAGTAAGCTTCAGCCGCCACCCGAGCAAAATTCAAACTGAATTAATGGGTCCCGAGCGCTAATATGACCGTACACAGTTGTGAGCGTCGTAAAACATTTACCCACAAAATGTGTACGGTGCGTGGATCTAACCAAAGTGAATGTTAGCTTCGCGTTGTCACATCCTCCTACGTCATATTATATTGTGCAATAAGTTGAGAGTTACTAACAAACGAGGATATCATGTGCTAGGTATCATGTACGTAGTGTGAAAGCATGGACTACCGACATAATATTGTGACTCTTCCTCCGTCACGCAAAAGACATTGGTTAGAGTCTCTCTTGGGGTAGCCATAAATTCCATCGAGTACCTTTGTCTTTCTGCTGGGTTGCTGTCTCCTACTGGGCCAAGCCATGATACAATGGGTCAAAGCAATTATCTCTCATAATGATCTAAACTGACTCAATAGTGGCGTACAGCCCAAACAATCTCATTCTCTTTGTGATCATGCATGTAACGGCGAATACAATGCAGTAGACTGTTGGTTGTTTAGTAACCTATTTCAGTCAACATACTATGACTTCTACTATGATGATTAGTAATTTTTCTTTCACAATTTTATCTCTGAGGATCTCAGGCTGTACTGGCTACCGGACTCGTAATCGTGAGGTGGCGAGTTCGGGGGTTTGAGCTTCAGGCCCGATGTTGTGTACTTTGCAAAGGCACTTCACACGAATTTTCCTCACTCCACTTATGAGGGAATAGATACCTGGCCAGAGGCAGGGGAAGATCTTTTCTATATGTTAGTGTTTTGGAGCCTATAAATGGCAGATTGCACTGTATGCCTCCCAGGAAGTTGGGATTCTTTCAGAATGCTATCAGGTCAGCTTGGGAAATAATGTAGATTGTAAAGCGCATAGAGCTTGCTGTTAAGCGGGAATTTGCGCCGTACAAATGCTTTCTATTTATAATCTCGTATTATTGTAGTTCTGTCACCTACTCTTGGCCATGTCAAAAATGCGTTTATTCGTGGAAAGCCTCCCACGCAGTTGCGAAAATGAAAGAGATACACGTCTATAATTATTATTGCTAATTGACCCCTGTCTTAAGAAGGGGCACAGAGTTATGACTGATGTTGAGATGAATATTTATATATCTTTCCCTCAAGATAGTAATCGAAAGGTTAGAACTCTTTTTGCTGAAGAAAACAAACAGCTCAAAGTAATGAGGAGGCAATGACCACACCCATCCATTGACATCGGATTTTTAATTACTGAGCTTTTTCTGTAACAGACAAAGAAACTCATTTGTACCAATTGTTGTAATTGTAAGGTTACTGGACACGCAGTGCTACAAATGAAACAGAGATAATGAGAGATAGAGAGAGAGAGAGAGAGAGAGAGAGAGAGAGAGAGAGAGAGAGAGAGAGAGAGAGAGAGAGAGAGAGAGAGAGAGAGAGAGAGAGAACATGTTTATGAAGTGGATATGCTTCATCACGTATTAATCACTTATGTCATTTTGTCGTCGCTGTGTGATTGTGCGAGTGTACATGGACTTTGTAACATCTCTGCCATGTAAACTATCAAGGCAAATGTCTCCCTGCAAGATCAATAAAAATCGCCGTTGTCACTGTCATTGTCAAAAGGCGGAAATGACTCGTTGCTTTAGGTTTTAATTACCTGCATTATACTGCGCATTTTTGACATTACTGTTTTTAATCGCCCTCTGAAAAATTTGAACTGTGAACTTCCCTGATACAAGTCCTGTATTCCGCATAAATTACGTAGAACGTTATTGTGTTCCATTTTGATCCTAATTGTCCGTCCTATAAAGCCACTACGGAGCGGCCTATCATATCACTTTTGCAATCGTCTCCGAAACTACTAGAGCGGAAAAGTGAAGCCAGTTCTTTTGGGTAAGAAAAAAAATTATATCCACATAGTGGAAACTTTTCAGATGTTAATTGTTATTAAACAACATTTTCCGCTTACATTGCTTTTGATACTTGGTGCACAATGTGAAGGAAATCCATTTGGTTATTATAATCTTTTACAGGTTTAAATGTGCGCGCCCTTAATGTTACCGGCAATCGTAAGCACAATATACATTAAGTTGACAGTAAGTTAAGGAAGCTTATACCAATACAGAAAGAATGCGTTAAGGCCTACGAAGGGTCATGTCTTAAGTATTGAACAGCTTTCATGGAAACTTGCTACTGACTAGACATAAAAATATTGCTTAAGATCCACTTTACGAGTAGAACTCTATTTATAAAATCCCTACACGCATACTCGTAAAAACGTTTATTGAAGAGTTTTCCTCCTTGCATAATTTGACTGAGAACTGTGCGAAGTGATTTAATTTCTTTCGAACTTGCTCGTTACGTTTTTGTTGTCTCTTGTTATCCTCTCTACAGTGGCATGTCCACAATGTTTCTTTTACTCCTTTGATTCTGGAAAATTCTTTCTGTCGTAGAAGGCCTAACATTCTTTTATTCTATAACACACGGTGCTGAAGGAAAGTAAACTGAATTGAAATGATAAAAAACACCCCAAAAAAATTTTTAAATACCAAAAACGACCCGAAACAATAGTCTGGTTATAAGAGAAAGCCTCGCTGGCAGATTGAAAGACCAATCTGATTTCAGTCACGATGTGGTTTTGACTGTCAGAGCTACATGATCAGGTCAGGTCAAATTAGTCGGATAGGCCAGTGTGTGCTTGTAAAATGAACCCCCCTCCCTCGCATAAACGCCGTAAGACTATGGGGACAAAGAGTGTGAAGATGACTAGGCAGACCTATTCTCAATTCGCTGTGTTTTCAAACAGGCGTTCACGATAATAGAATCCAAATGAAGACCTCGCGATCATTGATATATTCTCTTCTGATTTTGTCATCCGTTGGGCTGCCTATGACGCCAGATGGCAACAAATCCTCTCCATTCATCTCGGCTCTCTACTTTCCTCAGTGTGTCCCTCAGCTCCTTGGCTATCCATTCTCGGATGTTATCCTCTCACCTCTTTTTTGTCTTCCTTTCCTTCGTCCTCCTTGTACTGTGCCTGGTAGAATGGTTTTAACAATGAACGGGTGACATTGCCTTACCATTTCAGCTTGCGTTGCTTGACTAATGATAGAAGATCAGTGTAAGGCCGACTACATTTTTCATGCGCCGTTGACTTCTTCCTCGGTGACATGGTCTTTGTTTGAGATGTTAATAAACAGTTTACGTTAACATCTCAACAGCTCTTATTCTTCTCTCAATGTCTGCGGTCAGGGTCCAGGACTCACATACGTATAGAAATGTGAGGCAGCGTGGTGGAATCAGGCACTCGTCAATTTTTGTGCATGTAGAGTTATTGGAATCATCTTAAAGCTTTTTCACTTGTCTTTATTTGGATGATAAAAATATCCATTGAACTGTGACCTTCCCCTGATAGAAATCCTGGATATCTTGAATACAAGTGGAGATATTTGCGAATGAAAGAGTTGGGGGGTCACCTGTTTTCAGAGGTAAAATTAGTGAGAAAAGGGCCGCCAAAGATTGATCATTTCCTTAGCTTAAAAGTCCGTGGTAACTGAAAATTTACATTTTTTGTGTGGCTTTAATCAACGTTTTTAAGAAACATTCACACAGAAATAAGTTATTTAATGGGCATGAAAGGTCATGAGCTAAAAAAGCAAAAATTTGATAAAAATTCACAAACCTTCGAAAAAATGCAAGTTTCTTCACTTTGATTATTTTCACGAGAACCTGATTCCACCACGCTGCCTTTCAAATATTGATGTCACTAAGAAGTGCATACGCTTGGCCTTTGAGTTTTGGACGATGTTCCTGTTTCTCTAGATATGTTTGAGTTTGGTTAGCGCGGCTGTGGTGCTATTCTGAAGAGCTTTTCGGGCTTTGATCCTTCGTCTGAGATGCCTGAGACTCTCGAGATTCTTATCTTTGACTTTGGAGTGAGAAAAATTCCCTCATATGCTTTTCCCAAGGACACTGGATTCAAAGCCACTATCTTATAGTTGCGAATCCAAGAGCCTGACCATAAGGCCAAAACTACTTAAGTTCTTATGTACATTGCTAGTAGTGACCCAAAATACTTCTAAAACATCTAGCCTGTGTTTGCAGTGCGCCATGTCAACGCATTTCACGCATAACATGTAGACTACCTGTGCAAAACCGTAAACTTCAATATTCAGTGTCATATAGAAATAGTCTATAAATTATAAATTCTGCCCAGAGTAAACGAAATGGATTTGACATAAATACTGTGGAATACGTATTGTTATGTTGAGAAGTCCACCTCGGGAGCATGAAGTCATACATATGTTCCCTGTTTAACGCCTCTACAGCCGTAAATTAGCACCTTCAATGGGGCGAGAATAGGCAGGTACAGGATAATAATAGCAGCCGCATAGAACTCGTACATTAAAATTGTGTGTCAGCACTGGTGGAAACACTTGGAACCTGCTGTGGTTAGCGATAAGAACTCAAGAGGTGTCCATGGGAGACATAGAAGTGGCGGCCAAATGTGTAGTGAGGATCGGTCGCTAGTCGTTACAGGTACTGGTTAACCCCAGCTCCTGTCGAAACCATTGTATAAACATCTCTTTATATGACCTAATTGTCTTGCAAGTGCCGTAAAACTTTTACTAAAACTAACTACACTTCTTTGTAGCAGAGAAACGTTGTCAATGTTGCATGGTCATCTAGCACAAACAAATTGTACCTAGATCTTTGCTTTATTTCAACTACCTACCTACCTACTGGCTATGTATGTATGTATATATGTATGTATGTATGTATGTATGTATGTATGTATGTATGTATGTATGTATGTATGTATGTATGTATGTGGGAG
>NW_004797709.1:310985-312825 GCF_000002075.1 Aplysia californica | reverse complement strand
ATCTATGTATGTATGTATGTATGTATGTATGTATGTATGTATCTATCTATCTATCTATCTATCTATCTATCTATCTATCTATCTATCTAAAGAGACAAACAATCTGGGAAATTGCCATAGATCCTCAGGTGAATGAACAGTTTTGTTTACACTTAATCTATGAGTGTGTGTACGGTTTTTTTTTTCTCCAACATTTACAGATTGCCAGCCATCATGAATGCATCTCACCTCCTGTTGACTTTGGTTGTCTTGGCTGCTCTGTTCCAGGCTGCAGATGCTCAAAATAGAATTTGTACATTCATACAAAATCTATTCGACCGAAGTAAGCAGAAACAGCTATAATGTATTCACAAAAAGAACAGTTTTATAGCATGTCCTGATATGTTCTTAAGTAGAATTTCGGTTCCTATTAATGTTTCGAAGATTTACGGTGACGCAGAGCTCATTAAAAGCACATTATTTTAAAATCTTGTGAGATTCACTTTTTCACTTTAATTAACATCGACTTTATTCCCCTTGTCTCTTTCATTAGTCCAATACATCAATCAGTTGAGAGGTTTACACCTAAATATTCTTTTTGAGGTTGTTCTTCTAACACCATTATGAAAGCTTGCCCAATTTGATTATGAACAATTTGAACTCTGTATCTAGTCCATTTCCAATCAATTTTTTAGATAACTATTTTATTTGTTGTGGGAGATTTAGTAAATTTTACTAAGGCAATAGTGGGCTGGAAAAAAATATCGCCTCAGCTCTCAGAATATACTAAATATGCAGTCGCCTTCCAACTCACACTGTAGTCTGCCTCTATCAAAAATACCATTTCCCAACTCAAATACACACCCCTACTTCCCTCCTCTCCCTCTCAGTGCACGTGGGTTTTTTTTTAAAAGTTTTGACTTACATTTTTCCCACTCATCCTTTGGCTTCATCTAGCTCCAGATTCCTTTATGTAGTTGCAACTCTTTTTTTTACCGTTTTTTTTTCTCAGGCTTATGAATCCTTTGCTCCCACATTAACATCGTTCATTTTAAGATAATAGTTCGAAACCACATAAAATTAGACATCAACATTTTAGGTTAGGTACAGAATTCTGAACCTTACCCTTGCACTTAAAGCCTTTTCAATTGACGAGTCCTTAAGGCACCTCCTTGTTAGGTAAGATGGAGGGGTGGGGGATGGGGGTGGGTTGGGAGATTAAGAAGAGTCAGCTGCAACACCCCACAGTTAACACATCTTGCGAGAATGAAATAAAATTACCTTTGATCATAGCTACTCACGCCGTCAAAGCTGCTTTACTCAACTACAAAATAGTCGCTTTTAAAGACATGTGAGCTAACCCAGATTTCGGGGGTTTCCAGAAATCTTGACCTACACCAAAACTGGGCATTGCCCTACCTGTAGTAGAAGTTTGGTTTCATCGGTGTGTGTATTTTTTTTGGTTATAGAGAAAACTCTCCTTGTCTTTTAAAGAAACTGAACAAGGGTAAAAAACTATACCTTTGATTTTCTCAAAACAGCATTTTTCGGGATAGTCCCCTTGTGCTTAAAAGCGACCAAATACACTCGATCATTTCGAACGCTCGCGAATTGTTCATAAAGGTGCCGGTGACAAGGGGTAACGTATCATGGCAGGTGACTTTGCAATTTATATTAAAATGTAAATACGCTCTACGGTCAAGGAAAATGTTCCAATAGGTTTCTTGAGAGAAATACCATGAGTTTACCTGTTTATCATTTGATATAAATGCCTGAAATTTCGTATCCGTAAAAATGCCAAAAGTGAAAACAAGTTTCTAAGATTTTTTAAGATTAATGGTAAATTCGCCTGGCGCCTCAC
>NW_004797709.1:304522-309952 GCF_000002075.1 Aplysia californica | reverse complement strand
GAGAGAGAGAGAGAGAGAGAGAGAGAGAGAGAGAGAGAGAGAGAGAGAGAGCACTCGAATCAAAGGATTTGATGAGATTATTTATCTAATTATCACTGTATTTCCTATTATCCCACGTGTCCTCATCACAATTAATCATTGTCTTTTTTCGAAAGATGTATTACGTTCTCAGTATTATCAGGGGAAGCTTTTTCTAATTCAATACAGATTGTGACAGTCCTCTAGACAATCTGTTCTGCAGACTACTCAGCTTTATCCTGATGGGGTTTTGTGCACCTGACGATCCACCACCAACGGAATAAGGTATCTGAAATTTTTTTTATTGTTTTGTTTAATATGCTTATCGAGTCTTATCTGGTAGTATGGCGATCAGCTAGTTCCCAAACGCATGAAGATTTGCCCGTGGAAGAATTAGTTTTTAAATCTGTTGGAGAATGTGGAACGACAGAGTGTGACATTGGTTGAAGGTCCAAAAAGAATCCTGTAAACAATCTAGCATGCAAACATAATTTACTTGGTGATGAGGCAAACATCTCACGGAAAGGAAAGCCAATTGTCTTCTTGGAAGAGAACTTCGGAATAGAAATCAACTGACAACTTAAAGTCGTCTAGTCGCTCTTGGAGAGTTAACGCCATTATCACAGCGCAAATTATTGTAATAATGTTAATGATTTTTTAAAAATAAAGAATTTTTGGAATTTTATCCTGCTCGCCATGCAGAAACAAGGATGGACAGACTCATTGGCTGATTCTGGACATTTAAACTTTTATAACACTTAGACATTCCCCTCGTGTTTACAAAAAAATCAAGTCAAAAAAGATAACGTACTATGAGATAACTACTACGACATGATCGGGCTCATTAGTTTACTGAAGAAATTTTTCTTGAACGTCACCGAAGCAGTGGGAGAGTGTTGATACATAATATATTGTTACATTCACAACCACCAATAGGTACTGATCTGCATATACCTGCAACCACTCTCCCTTCCGTCATTCACCTCCTCATTACACACAAAGGTATACTCACGTATACTCTTACCCACTCTGTCTGTCTGTCTGTCTGTCTGTCTGTCTGTCTGTCTGTCTGTCTGTCTGTCTATCTGTCTGTCTATCTATCTGTCTGTCTGTCTGTCTGTCTGTCTGTCTGTCTGTCTGTCTGTCAGTCTGTCTGTCTGTCTTTTTCTCTCCTTTCAGCTGTCTGTCAGTAAAAGCAAGTTATAACATCCCCCCTCCCCCCCAAAAAAAAATTCTACAAGAAGATGCGTTCTTTATCGTTGCTATTGGTCATACAACATTGAAATAGTCTATTTTTGTTTTCACAGACTGACACAAAGTTAGCATGCCAAGCAAGTATTGAATACAGTAAGCCGACTCCAGAATGTTGGCAGTTGAGACCCACCCTTAAGGGAGGTTCCAGAGTTCTGAAAGCTGGAGGAGTAACCTGTACTTCACAAACTGCTTGTCTTCATCCTGCTCCTTTACAACGAAGAAAATATGATTCGTGAAACTTTCATCGATTACGGGAACGGCACTAATAAATATTAAAAAGTTCTTCAGAGAAAAAAGATTGTTTGTGTTTTCTTTCTTCTCCCTTTTATTTGACGAGGGAAGCAAATTAGCAGGCTGATGTTGGTTTTGAAAGATATTAGCTTATAAACAACATAATTCGTTTTTAATATAGCCATACTTACCATACATGGATTTGATTTGTTTGTTTCGTTTCTGAGATATTAGGTATTTTCCAAGTTACTCCAGTGAAAACAATCTCTGGTTTCTGGCTACAAAGGACCAAGATTATGACTTCGCCTAAATAAAGGAGAAGGAAATAAAATAAAATACATGGATCATATTGCTATGAAACGATTCAAGACAGGCTTCTATCAAGACCTCTATATAATGACGTCGGGTGGGTTGGAAAGAGGGTGGGCTTGCCATGACCAAACATTGAGACCTCTCAGATTTAAAAAAGATGCATTATGACTGACAACAGAGAAACACGCAGATCGCTACATCAGAATTACAGCGTTCTGTCTGCTCAACACTTAGTTTTGAGATATTAAAGGTCAACCTTTTTTAGTTTCACAGTACGTCAAGCTTTTTTGAATGCAGAACTTTGAATATCTTGATAACGACTCAGAATATTCTTCCGATTTTGATAGAACAGATAAAACCTTTACTTCCTGAACTCATGGTCTTAGTATCTCAAAAGGGCCCAAAATGTCAGATAAAACTTTGTAGTTCTGAGGTAGGGCTATATAAAATAAAAGGCAACGCAAAAATATAAATAGATTCAAAAGTACTACGATCATGTTAATGGCAATACGACGTTTGAAACTAAACCAGGAAAATGGACTCACCTATTTATCTTTATACATGTACTTACCACTACCTTGGAATAACAACGTTCTATCTGCTTAGTACCTGGTTTTGAGACATTTGACGTCAAAGCTTTCGAGGTAGACGCTTGTTGGTACCAACACACAAGAACGCGTTTACAGTCTGTGAAAGTAACTGAACACATTAAACATTTCTACATTAATTCTGCGACTCATTAAAATATTTGCAGCTTGTTTCAAGAGCGCTCTGGGGGCTCTCGTGGCCTAGAGGTTAAGGTGTTGGCCTCTCATTCAAAGGTCCCGGGTTCGAATCCGGGTAGCGACCAAAAAATTTTCTTCTCTAAAATTGTCTCCTTTCACCTCCTTTCCTGCTCTCTAGCAATGTTCTGTTGTCTGCTTTCATTTCCACTTTCAGCCCCCACCCCCTCACCTCCTTTGCCCCCTTCTCTGGGCTCCTGACTCTTTCTGCAGCCTTTCTACTGCTACTCCTTGGCTCCTCCTTACTGCTGTCTTTCTGCCACACCCCTGATCTTCTGAGAGGAAAGATCTACACCTAGCCTTCTCGGAAAACGGCGAAAAATCTCTGAGGGCCCGTGTGCAAGTTGCGCACGTTTAAGATCCCTTGGTGGTCTAAAATCGATAAGAGTAGGCTTCGGCCGCCACCCGGGCAAAATTCAAAATTTCCTATCAACTGAAAATATTAGGTGTGTCCCGCGCGCTCATATGACCTAATGCAGTTGCAAGCGCCGTAAAACACTGTACAAAAACAAAAAACAAGAGAGGGCTCTTCACACTGTTAGCATGCACTTTTATATTTTCGATAAATGCAACCACTGAATGTGACATGTTGATTATCAATTTTCACTGCAAGTGATTTGGGAAAGATAAACGGACAACCACTTGATTTGTATTCCAAGTGGCTTTTTCTTAGCTTCCGAGCTACATCCTCGTTGTCGCGCTTCCGTACAGAGGATGTGTGAGTGCAGGGACAGGCTACAGCCTCACAGCGCAAAGACAGTTCACGTATACTATTGATTAAAAGTGCAGATAATGTTCGAATATACTATTGACTAACAGTGCAAAGACAGTTCACGTATACTATTGATTAAAAGTGCAGATAATATTCCAATATACTACTATTGACTAACAGTGCAGAGACAGTTCAAGCGTATTATTGATTAAAAGTGCAGATAATATTCGAATATACCATTGACTAACTGTGCCGAGACTGTTCGAGCATACTATTCACTAACAGTACAGAGGAAATTCAAGTATACTATAGCCTTAGTGTTTGTCCGCACCAAAAGCAGTAGCTGCGCAGTAGCTGAGTTGAGCCGCTATGAGCAGTTCTAGCAGTAAGCTCGAGTGTCCGCACCAAGAGCTGTTTTGGTTAGCTGTCAAGTAGCAGTCAGCTCGCTGGTTTCTCGTGCACTGCTCAGTATCAGCTTGTATGTTCTCATCAAAAGCAGTATAAAAGCAATGTGTACTAGCTCTCTCTGCTAGCTCGCTGCTTGTATCAGAGACAGTTCATAACATGGCGGTCCGTAAAATATGTTTGATTCTTTTGAAGGAAACTTTAATACTATTGACACAGTCTCTTGTATTTGATGACGAGAAAGAATACTAGGTTCATCCCAATAATGCCAAAGCAGACACAAGTTAATCTTGTCTGCAATTTCTTGAAATTGTCTTCTCTTTGCTTCTCTGTTCATAAAGTTGAGGTCCCGTTTCGCCACAGGTATGGATATTCCTGGATTAAACTTATGAACTCAAAAGTTTTGGCACTATCCATTGTTTTGTTTCTGTTTTGTTGTACAGGCTTTCAAGGGGAGAACGCAGAAGCTGTCTCCAGCTGTCTTGAGGTAATCGAGATATCTTGGCGAGGTTTGACAGGAAATTTCGGGAGTGCTAATTTTAGAAATGACGAAATCACTGCTAGCATTGAGCGGTAGTAAATGCGGGGATGTAATTTTACTGCTCACTGCTAGCTAGCAGTGCACTGCTCAATACGGCTCGGCTACTGCTTTTGGTGCGAACTGCGTATAAAAAATGTTACTAATACTAGTAAAAGTACCCTTTCTACGAACGAAATAATAATGAAGAAGTATTAGGAAAGTTAAGAACAGGAAAAAGACTGAAAACAGGGAAGAAATAAAACAAAAATATTTTACCTTGAATTTACCCATGTAGCACCCCTCTTGACTACCTCTAGGGATAAGACTTCTTCCCCCTCTTCGAAGGCGTGGCATTTTCTCCTAAAGTTATAGCTCAGTCACTTTAAAAAATAGGCCTACATGCCAATTGTTGCTTCCTAGAAGAACCTAATCTAGATTCTAGATCTAGCCTAGATCTCGAAGGATTATGACATAGGCCAACAAATTGAAAGAAGGAGCCTAGGCCCAGAGATAGATCTAGTTTAGAAATTCACCTTTTTAATAAACCGCCAGGGTCACAGATGGCCTAGATTTCTAGATCTATTCACTGCAGGAAAAGTCCACTTTCAATAATATTTTCATGATTCTTGACCTCGATCTAGATTCATCGACAGCCAAGTCCTAGACTCTAGATCTATTCCCAGCGGGGGAAAATCCACGTGCAATACTTTCATCATTTTTGATCTCGATCTAAGATTCACGTATAGATCTAGCCTAGATCTAGATCCTAGAATCTATAATGCACAGCAAGAACACTTTCAATATTCAACAGGTTATCGAAACATTACATAATATCTAGATTCTACTTTCATTTCATGATTCTTCTTGATCTCGATATAGATCTAGATTCTAGATTCTAGATCTCATCTAGGCACTGTGCACAAAATACACCCATCCTTCGGAATGCGCGCTAAATCCACTGCTGGAGAAATCCACTTTCAATACCTTCATGATTTTTTATCTTGATCTAGATATTAAATCTAGACATACTCATACATCACACTACACGCAGTGCGTAATCCGGGCTACAATTGGCTGAACCTTTGACTTTGACCTATGAATACATCAAGGAAGCCTGCGGTAGGCTATTCTTGGCGCTTTCGACGACACCCTCCCTGTCACTCTCACCACTCTCCCTCTGCAGTGCTTTCTGGCTT
>NW_004797709.1:285783-303033 GCF_000002075.1 Aplysia californica | reverse complement strand
TTCTGGAAAAACGAAAGAGAGCTTCAAAACAGACTGCAGCGCCATCTGAAGCAAAGAGCATACTTCCTGCGGACACTTTTTTGGCTGAGTGGCCCATCTTGTTATTCACTATCTTTGATTTAACTTAAAATGGACTTTCTTCTTACACATTTGGTCTTAATGAAAATACAATAGTGCAACACTACGTTTCGAGTTATGGGTACTGGCAAAGTTACATATTTCTTCATTCGGTAGTTTCTGAGAATATACCGTTCGCAAAATTTAGCCTTAGCCCCATTAGTAGTAAGATACGGGATGCCCACTACGGCTGGGATCGGCCGATCGGGCCGATCGCCCAACTCGATCGCCTCGATCCCGTCCGTAGTGGGCACCCCGTACAATTTCAGTTTCAGGAGATCGAGTCGGGCGATTGGCCCGATCCAGCCGTTGTGGGCACCCCAGATTTAACCCGGCTCAACTACTGCGCAGCTACAGCTCAGCTCAACTGCTTTTTGAGCGTACAACCACTAACAGTGCAAAGACAGTTCACGTATACTATTGATAAAAAGTGCAGTTATATTCGAATATACTATCGACAAAAAGCGCAGAGACAGTTCGAGTATACGCCTACTATTGACTGAGAGTGCAGTTCAAGTACACTACAATCTTACAGTGCAAAGACAGTCTGAATAATCTATCGGCTAACAGTTCAAAGACACTTCGAGTATGCAATCTTGCTTTCAGTATAGAGAAAGTTAGGGTATACTGAGAAAAGATTAATAATATAAATCTATATTGTCAAGACGCTCGGTACCTAGTTTAGTTTCCAGTTTCACATCATGTCAAGCTTTTTCGAATGCAATTCTTTGAATATCTTGATAACGACTCCGAATAAACTTCCGATTTTGTTAGAGCAGATAGAACATTTGGTTTCTGACCTCATAGTCTTAATAACTTAAAACAACTAAAAATGTCAGATTGAACTTTTCTGAGGTAGTGTAATGGTTATAACTCCATCCATTTTCTGATGTGTTTTATATTATTTATAGCTTGTTCACTTTCGTCTGACCGCGTTAAAAAATTCTGGCAGAGTGAAGAATTTACACGTGGTAACGAAACTTTGCTTGGCGCTTCTGGGGACCAGTTACCAAACAAACATATTTTTTAAAAAGATCTTGACTCACCAATAAAAGTTTTTCCGCTTTGGACCCTTAATTAAAAATCGCTAAAATACATTATTTACAGTAACCTTGCCTACAAATTGCTCATTTTCAGACAGCGACACCACCCTCCCCCCATATTTCAGTGTAAGCTAGTCGATTCCATCCCCAGGCTGTCGATATGTCTCCACGTGCTCCACTTGAGTCTCGAACTCACCCTGTCTCTTGAATCTTGTTTCTTAGGCGAACATTAAAGAGTTGTGTTGAGGGAAATGTATCAACTGTTAAATTTTAATGTTTTAAGTGTATGCTGTAAATCTCCAATTATTTTTGACCCGCTTTAGGATTACATAAAAAATTTAAAAAATTTAAAAAACGCGTCGAAACCATAGTTTGCAGAGAGCTTTATGAATGGGCTTTTAGATTCTTTTGGTCGCTAAACTTTTCGACCCGCATGCAAAAACCCGGAAAAAGTAAAGGGAGCGATTTGTTTTTATCCCTTTTTAACTGTGGTCAGACGAAAGTGACCAAGCTATAGTACGTGGGTTTATTATATTGTACTTTTCATGAATGGCAGTTTGCATACAAACAAGAGAAGAACGTAGAAGATGCTGTACTTGTTTTTGTGACTCTATACTGAAACACCTTGAAACATCTAAAACGTATACGAGGGTACTTTTGTAGATTTTTTCCTCAGCATTTAATACAATTCAACCGCATATTGTCATTGAAAAACTTCTGAGTCTGAGAGTTAGTCATCATATCGCAGCATGGGTCCTGGAATTTTTGACAGGTAGACCACAATATGTGAAGCTAAACAACACAAAATCTGACACAATTCTTTGTAACACCAGCGGTCCTCAGGGGTGTGTTTTGTCACCAGTTTTGTATACTATATATACCAACGATCATAGAAGTATGTATAAAACAACACGCTTAATTAAGTTTGCAGAAGACTCCGCTATTATTGGATTAATAAACCATGATGAAAAAGAGTATTTCGAAGAAATATGTAGGTTTTTTAAATGGTGCAACTCAAATTTTCTAAAAGTGAACCTCTCAAAAACAAAGGAAATGATTTTTGATTTTAGAAGAGAAAAACCAACAATCCTACCACTCGTAATTGAACAAGAAACTATTGAAATCACGGATTCATACAAATATCTTGGCCTTACAATACACAACAAATTTACATGGCAAAATCACGTAAACAATATCGCTAAAAAAGTAAATCAGAGGCTGTACTTTCTGAGGAAACTAAAGTCTTTCAATCTGAATCCATCCATCCTTCAGATTTTCTACACCACCACAATAGAAACTTTGATAAATTTTGGAATCACTTGCTATGGTAGCAATCTGGGAAGGCAGCACATTATAAAACTAAATAAGTTGATAAAAAGGGCATCAAGAACAATTGGTAGAGACCTAAGTAACTTTGAATATCTGCACAAGACAAACGTTCTAAAAAAAGTCGGAAATAATGCTTAGTGACCATAGCCACCCACTGACATCGGAATTTCAACTATCGACCCGCAGTAAACGATACATTTCCAAAAAAGCAAGAACAGACAGATATAGAAATTCATTCGTACCAACTGCAGTGAGGTTACTGAACACACAGTGCTACAAATGAAACAGAGAGAGAGAGAGAGAGAGAGAGAGAGAGAGAGAGAGAGAGAGAGAGAGAAAATGTGTTACGAAGCGGGTTGTCCCAGCCAGTGAGACATGTATTTACTTGGCATAATGTCCTGTCTTGTTGTGCGTTTGCGTGAGTGCACCTTTAAGTCTAACTTTTGTAACGTCTACTGAAATTGTTAACGACCAAGACAAATTTCTCCCTGCGAGATGAATAAAGATTGTCATTGTCATTGTCATTGTCATTGTCAATAGCTGACTAAGAGCCAAGGTCCACATACTCCGCTTTCGTAGGCTTACGTACTGACAAAGTGCGTTTGGAAGCGTTCAACCTTTTATTTCTATATTACCTGGGCCCCTGCTGACGACACGCTTCCTCACGCTTACGTGAAAAACGTAAGACGTCTTGCTTTTCAAACATTTTCCGTACGTACTGTACGTTTTGGTTAGCTTTTAGAAGAAAGATAGTTTTCTTTTGTTTGCCCACTTTTACCTTTAAAATTAAATTAATGCCACTTGACTTTGATCTCAGTCTCCAAACTGTGATTTTGGTTGCGGGCGGGGGGGGGGGGGGGGGGTGTATTGTTTTTTCGTTTGACATGATGTTGATTTATAAATAGTCAATAAAGTTTACTTCATTGTTAATTATTGAATTTGTTATTCTGAATTTCAATAGTCGTTTTGTTATTTGTTTATTTCTGCTCTCGTTTTTCAAAGTAAACAAACGTGCCTGAAAAGAACACGCTCTTTGGGAGGCACAGAGTGGGCTTTTACTTAAATAACGGATACGGTAAAGACCATTTACTTAAGTCATACTATAATGACAACAGCGCAGCGAAGAAGAAGAAGAAGATCTAAGAAGAAGAAGAAAAAACAACCCAACAACAACAGAAGCAGCAAGCAGCAACAGCAGCAGCAGCAACATCTTACATCATTGATCAGCATTTCAATTGGTGAAATGGCCTTCCTCCAGTTCGTATTCTGTTTTTTATGTAGTCTACATAATTCCAAAAGGCTTTGAAAGATTGCCTTTGTCATCAAGAATTTGGTGCAACATTCTAAATTCTCCGGTTTTGCCTCGTTCTTTGCATATGGGATGTACCCAGAATCTGAGGTGACTTTGCATACCTCCTCTTCAACCACCACCATTAAAAAATTCTTCTTCCTTGTTAACGCCATTTCTCTAGATCTAGATTAGGTCTGGTGTGCATAAAAAATTACCGTACGTGTGAGGACGCTGTGGACACGGGCTTGCCGCTACGTTAACTTACGTACTTTAGTGATGAAGCGTGATGAAGCGTGAGTGCTGGCGCTGTGGACCCCGGCTCTAAATGAGATTAACTTAATTTCTCTGTGTAAATAAATTTGGTAAGAACAACTTGTGTTCATTTCATTTTCATTTTGTGTTTATTCATTACATACTATAGATGGTTGGGGTTTTTTTTTTCAGATCAAATATCCACATAACAATTTTAAATGCCACACAGAAAAACCAAATTACACTTACCAAGTTCAAATAAAAAGATGGCATCATAAAAAGCCCAAATGTAACAATAGCAAGCTCATATTACTTAAACATTGGAATATTTAATACAACAATTAACAAATTCAAATGTCACACAGCAATCTCAAATGCAAATATACCTGAACTGACCCCCGGGGCGGTGCTACTGACTGAAGTGTCTTTAGGCCATTCCCAAAGGGGGGACATTAACTTGTTCTTATGCACAGTAGAATTGTAAATGGGCCGATTCACCAACGTCATGCTCATAACTGCCTGAACTGCAACAGGGAACTGCTGCTTTTTCTTTTCTAATCCTTACTATCGTCATTTTCCTCAACTTCTTTTGTATGTTTGTCACACTCTTGTGGCCCGCTTTTTCTGGGGTACCTTGATAGTCGAAGCAGACTTTGTGCTGTTGAAGCAAGAGAGGTGAGCCGAGTAAGTCTGATTCCCTGTACGGACTTCTTTGTTGACATCCACCCTTTGGTGCTCATATGACCTTTTGCAGTTGCGAGCATCGTAAAACTTTACTGAAACTAAAATAATACCTGAACTGGAGAAAGAGGCTTAAACAAAAATAATAAAAAGTATTCTTCGTGAATCGAAGTGAGAAGTAAATGAGCTTTTATTCTCCTTCACAGTAAAAGCCAAATTATGAAAACCTTGTTGTGTAGAGCTACAAAGGAGATGTCACGTGCCACGAAACAGTTACTGCCACATGAGGCAGAAGTTTATAAACCAAAGACTATAAAAGAACGGAAACAAAAACAAAAAATTGCAAGTGTAATTTGTAAGATATAATACTTAAAGTGTCTAGAACTAATTTGATGAAAGGAAAGTCCAAGTTTACTTTTATGCACTTATTATTGCACTGCAAAACACTGCGATATATAGGCTTGTATTGTTCTGAAGTCTGCCGCCATCTTCACTGCAGTCAGTCGCGGCTTAGGATTTTTGTTCTGCCAATTGGGCTAGTGTTGCCACCCCTATTGATAAGTCTGCTGAGTGAATTGGTCTCTTGCTTCAGCAAGCCTCTGTTCCAGACGGTATTTTCACTATAAGAAACGTTGTCACGAATGTTAAGAAATTGTGTGCAAAGAAAAAAAAGGGGGCAGGGAGCAGGTATTTCACTTCGAATACATTTGATGAATTGGTAAAGCTAGACCGTTTGCTTGAGCGTTGTTGCACACGAAGCATAATTCTTCTTTGTTGGGATTACTGGAGCAGTATCTTGGAGGGATCGGTTGAAATGCTAATCTGTCATCCCATCTTCTTGAGAGACGTGATAGACAAGGCCATCCTTGGCACTGGCAGATGTCATAGTTGGGTTTGGTTCCCTTCAACACTGCACCACTCGAACAGTTCGTTGACCACGTCCTGCTCTTCCCCGGTTTCTTTTAGTCAATAGATTGATCCCATCCTCATGGATGAAAACACATTCATACCGCTGAATGTTCTGCAACAATCATGCTTAGTATTGATATCTGGTTGTTTCAGTACTATCAAAATTTCTTTTCCCGGGAGTATCCTCGAGTTTCTTCATAGTGATCATTTGACCTTGAAAAAGTATATTGTTGTTGTTTGTGTTGTCAACTCAGTTTGAGAACATCATGCTACTCACGCTGAGTAATCTGTTTGAAGGATATTTGTTTTCCTTAGATGCCTTTTGACTTCCTATTGTGTTCCATTTAGATTTGTCATTTTTACATCTAAACTTGCTAGGCACAATCGTGCACTAAAATATTTCCATTTGAACTTTCTATGTGTCGTGACAATTTCAATGTGACATTTTGGTCTTGCTATGCGACATGTGCATTTCTTAAGTGTACTGGATCTGATTTGATTTTTTTTATGAGGGGTGTTCTACGATTTTAGCTTCACTTTGAAAGTATAATAATGACCACCCAAAAAAAAGGAACAAACAAAAATATAATATTGCATGTACCGATTATCCTTTTCCCTGGCAAATAGTCTTTAGCTTTGTTTGATTACACATTAGATATGAAAAGACGTAATATTATCACTCACGCCCAGTAAGCATTCTTCAGACAGACTAGAGCACAAGTGTATCAGATGCAAAGATCTTACCCCCCAAAAAAACAAAAAAACAAACAAACAAACAAACAAAAACAAACAAAAAAACAAAACAAAAAACCCCTCAAGAACTATCTCAACAAACTGCTAGTCCATACATAGCAATACTTACTTTACTTTTACTTTCCCCTTCCTCTGGTATTCTTAGGATGTCGAGGGGAGGTGCAGGTTTTGGTCTTGTGCTAGGTGTGTAGCGTCAGTGATAGATATGTTATGTTGTTCCAGGACCTTTTCAACCCTATCCAGCCTTGTATTTCTTGGTCTTCCTCTTGGTTTGCAGCTGGATTCTCGGGTGTTGTAAGCTCGAGCCGCAAGTTGTTTCTGGGGCATTCTGGTTAGACGTCCAAACCATTTGACTCCTTGGGGCTCTATGAATTTTATTACTGGTGGTATTCTAGTTTGTAGACGTATGGTTTCATTTCTTATGGTGACATTGGTGGTTTTCCGGAGACAGCTCATTTCGCATGCATTGATTCTTCTTTCTTTTGCCTTGTTTAGAGACTATGTTTGGCACTGGTATGTTAATATTGGTATGAAGATGATATTGTTGAGCTGGGATTTTACTTCGGTCGGGGTGTTCTTGTAACTGAGCAGGTGTGCTAGTTGGTAGGTATCTGCTTTTGCCTTCATAGTTCTTGTTTCTATTCTTTGTCCATACACCCATCTTGTGTGAAGATGCTTTCCAAATATTTAAATTCCTCCAGTTGTTGGAGCTGTATTTTGTCAATAAGGATGTTGGGTTTCCCTGATTTTCTGCTGACCTTCTTAACTTCTGTTTTTGAGACCGAGATTTTCATGTTTAGATGTTTACATCCCTATTTAGCTTTGTGGTGTGCTGTTATAATTCCTCATCATCTGTATCTAATATACTCTGGTCATCAGCAAATAGAAACTCGTTCACTTCAGTGATGTTGTCATTTGCTGCTTTCATGATCCTATTCGTGTAAGTGATAAAGAGAAGCAGAGAGACGACACACCGTCTCACCCCAGACCTGATGGGGAACCAGTCCGATAGTCCTTCTGTTGATCTTACGGCACACAGGCTGTTTTAAAGTGCCATGATGTTCTCTTGCATGATTATTCCCTTCCTCATTGCTACCCATGTTTAAGATCCCCCCCCCCCCCATTTCCAAAACTACCTTTCCATTGTTGAATGGCCTCACCGTGGCTCTAACTGGCACATAGCTACTTTCCAGGAATGATTAAAAAAAAAAAATTAATGTAAGTGCTGTAATGTCCCCTCTGGATATAATTTAGAGGCGAGCTTCGACTCAGCCTTCTAGAATGAACCCGGGCTGAGAGGAATACAACAGCCAGGCACAAGATAGAAAGTTTCGTCATTTAGGAATCGAACTCGCGTCTCCTGCATATGTGCAACGGTGAAGCGCTTAATCGCTATACCGCCTAACCACAGAATTATTTTTTCTTCCAGAAAACAGTGAACTTCATCTTCATCTTGCCCTGCTCTTTCTAAAGAAAGGCTTTCAAATAAAGTTAGAAAAACCTTGCTTCAAAACTATATCAAAAGAAAAGAAACAAAAGCAAAAACGAAAATACCTTTCACACTTTCTTCCATCCGGGCACAATTTGCCAAGAAAAGACTAACATCTTGTTTCTCAATCTCTAATAATTTCTTGTCCTTCTTAAGTTCCTAATGACTCTTTATCAGGGTCATTCAACAACAGCCGAAATCAATTTTTGGGGGTTAGCAGATAACGCAGTTATTTCAATAAAGACACTTTGGGACATCATATAGTTTCATTCTGCTTTGTAATTTCCTTCCAGATTTTTAGTTGAAAAATAACGAGGGCCTAAATAAGTCATGGTTCCGTTGTTTTTTTACTTTAAAAAGAAGACTCAGGCGCCCAAGGAATGACCCTGATGGTGGTTATATTGGGCTTGTGCACGACCTTTATCCTCACATCAATCAGACAGTATTGCAGTGCTATTCCCCACTTATTGGGGAAAATACTTACGGCAGACAGTTTTTCAAACACACGACGACGTGCTAACCTCTTTCGAAGTAGTAAACCGACATTAGATACTTCTACCCTTTCCAGAGTCCTCACATTTTATTCAACCTCAATGTGGACAGGGGGGACAATCCATAATGCTTTAGCTCGTATTGAATAATGGTTGCATTCCATTATATAGATTAGAGGACCAATCTAGCAATATGTTGGTTTCAATGATTTGACGATGAAGCCCGAATCCGTTAGTAAAAACTTTGATAGTATAGCTTCGAAATCAACAGTTTTTCATTATATAATTTACAACTCAAAATAATGCGAGACAATGCCTTTAACAAATTAATGACTCTCTGAAGTGACATTTGGGGATCCATGGAAGCAGCTTTAGTGTGATTTCATTCGTTTCTGATTTTTGTGCCTACGAGTTATCAATTTTGCCTTCCATTTGAAATAACAATTCCCAACAATCTAGCTTGTGTGGTAGGTTCTATTTCTTTCGTTAAATAGCCTGTGAGGGCCGACCCATCTGAGTAGGAAACTATATTCTAGCTCAAAGACAGAGATACTTAAAGAAAACCCTCATTTCTTCACTTTGGGAATCGAAATTATGTCTTTTGTGTGGCAGATGAAACGCCTACGCATTACACCACACATGTCAGTGGAATGATCTTTGGTTCCCTTATGATGCCTTCGGTATGAAAAGATACGAAAGGTAAATGCATGTACTTTAAAATACGTTCTAGTCGAGTGCTCCAGACCTAGTAGAGTTCCGATCCTTACTATGGGCGTCAGCGTTTTAAGAGAGAGAGAGAATACATGTGTAATTAATTGCCCAGGCAAATGCAATTCCAGACAAACAGATACAGTTTTTTAAAACAAGTAAAGTCAACACATTGCCATGCCAGAAAAAAACAGTATGAAATCGCAGGAGTATTATTTATTGATTCCTTTTCTGTCGCTTGTGAAAAAAACCCCCATTTTCGATTGTCTTTGATGGGTATGTCAACGTGGGGGAAAAAGATAAACTGTTCCTTGAAATCAAGTTACTTCTCTGGGTGTCAAATTGTTGACACTCCTTAGTACCACACCCGATGCCAATGTGACACACTCGTGTACACGATGCTTTTATTCTGTGGAAACAAATGTAAGTTCATTTTCATGTGTCAATTATTTCTATTTCAAATTTGTATAGGACACACATGTCAAATCACGGTGGAATCTGGCGCTCGTCAGTTTTTGTGCTTACGAATTTTTTTGCTTATTCTTTAAGTCTGTTCCTTTGCCCTGCTTTTGGGGAGAGAAAATACCCATCTTTCTTGAATTAAGTCGAAATATTTTGCAATGAAAGAACTTGAGGGGTGGGGGTGGGGAAGTGCGTGGTGTCAGAAGTAAAAATTAGTGGGAAAATAGCCGCCAAAGTTTTGTGACTTCCAAAACGTGAGTGTCCATGAGACTGTAAATTTACATTTTTGTGTGCTTTCGATTAACATTTTTCAGTAAAAGCCATACAGAAAATGTGTTTTCGATTGAACATAAGAGGCTTAAAGCCAAAAATAAACATCCGATAAACATTGCAGGAATGACGGAAAAATCTCGATTTCTTCGATTTCATTATTTTGACGAGAGCCTGTTTTCACAACGATGCCACACAATTATTGTTATCATTACAATGATATTTTAAAAATTTTATTCGACTTATTTCTCCAACGGCCATGAACACTGGGACTTACAATATTAGAATTGTTTCCTCACAGATCATAATAATATTACTTTTTGATTTGAATACCTTACTTTTCCAGACGAACCCCCCCGACATACTCCAAAAAGCAGCAACAGACAACAACAGCAAAACGAAACCAAACACAACAAATTTTTAAAAAAGCCTGTAGTCTTTTCGAATCCGGTATTGTCAAATGTCTTCTACATCTTCATGTTAAACACAACTCAGATTATGATTATATGGTACGACAACCAGCTGCTTACCTACAGTTTTGTATAAGGGAGAAAGAATCTTACGAAATATTACGCAACGTTTTGGATGTCAGGTTCTTCAAATGTCCCAAATGAATTCATACTTAAGACTCACGGTTTAGAAATTCAATCGAAGAGTATTTTTGAATGGAAACTGAAGCCTCGAGCATTCCATTTCAGAATTGGCAGAGAAAAGTTCGAGCTGGCTGTGGACGAACTGGAATGAAAGCTGGGCCATATAAAATAAAACAAGAAATAGATACGGGCTTTTTATTTTTTTCTAACATTATTCGTTGGCTTCTTCAGATAGAGACAGGGGGCTCTCATGGTCTATAGATTAAGGTGTTCGCCTCTCATTCAATAGGTCCCGGTTTCGAATCCGGAGAGCGACAGAACATTTTCTTCTCTAAAATTTTCCTCTTTCCCATCCTGCCCTGCTCTCTAACAATGTTCTGTCGTCTGCCTTCGTCCCAACTTTCTGCCCCCACCCCCTCATCTCCTGTGCCCCCTCCTCTGGGCTCCTGGCTCTTTCTGCTGTCTTTCCACAGCAACTCGTTAGCTTCTTCTCACTGCTGTCTTCCAGCCACACCCCAGATCTTCTGGTAGGAAAGATCTACACCTAGCCTTCTCGGACAACGGCAAAAAATCTCGGAGGTCTCGTGTGCACGTTCCGCACGTTAAAGGTCCCTTTGTGGTCCAAAATCGATAAGAGTAGGCTTCGGCCACCACCCGGGCAAAATTCAAAATGTCCTACCAACTGAAAATGTTTCATATGTCTCATGCACTCATAAGACCTTTTGCAGTTGCGAGCGCCGTAAATCATACCCCCCCCCCCCCAAAAAAAAAGAAAAAAAAAAGAAATGAGACAACTCACCTCTCATATGCTCAAGAGGTACTGCAGAGGATTTGATAGAAGAATAACAACACAATGCAGATCGGCCTATCGTTGGGTGAGCCAGTGCATCCTGTATAGTACGAGAAAGAGAGAGAGGGGGGGGTAGAGGCTGTTCTTTTATAGCGATGAAGGTGCAAAATAAAAGCAAGAAGCATAGACAATGATGTCGCTCCTTTTGTCATAATGTCTAGCAAGTTATTATACAACGTTGAAAATCTTTCGATTTTCTTAATTTACATAGACAACAGAAAAAGTCTAAAAATCTGCTGGAGACTGATAGAAAACAAATGAGTGTATTGAATTAAAAATAAGTAAAAGCTCAATTTCTAGAAAAGTGGGCATAACATTTTGAACTCTACTTCACATTCAATAGCGCAAAATGGCCTTTCTAACATAAATAAATAGATAACACTGGCCAACCAAATTTAACATTTTTCTGCAGCATGGAGATTGAGACGATATATTTCTGCAGTCATTATTGGGACCTCTACGCGGTGCTGCAGACCCCGGAACAAGTACAGCTCCGGGCCGAACGCCAATCAACCCCTGGATTCAGAAAGGAACGGGGGCATCCTGACGACCTGCAGCACGCACTGTATGAGTGCCCGCGGGAGGAAGCACATCGAGGCCCACTTATGGAGAACAACGCGAGACCGGGCCGGATGTACTCTGGACGAGGGCACAAGAGGTTGCCGCTTACCTGTCTGCCTGCGGCAGACTGCCGCCCTCCTCACGGAGGCCAGCCAGAAGAAGAAGAAGAAGAAGAAGACGATATATTGTAACTCGAGGTGGCTGAAACCAAAAAATGGCATCAGTTTTGCTCTAACACAGTGGTTTTCAAAGTGGGCGCTACCGCTCCCAGGGGGGCGGTGGCGAGATTTTGGGGGGCGCTGTGGCGAAACTGGGCGATTGGGGGCGATGTGAAATTTTCATGACGTGCAACATAAAACATGATGAAGGGAAAAAGCCACATAAAAGACAAAAACAAAAACAAAAATAGATAGCTTAGGCATAGTTTACAATACTACTTATAACTAAGAACTTTCTTTCCCAGCCCCGCAAATCCCATATAAAGAAGATTCATTACGACAAATCTGACAAAGATCTGGCATACTTCAAAACTCTAAAGATCAATTTTCAGAGATGAAAATCAGTTAAACCGACGTTTGCAGCCAACGTCGATCAAGCTGATGAAGGCTTACGAGCAACATATAATTTATCTCAGCTAATTACAAAGGCAGGCAAACACCATGCTATTGGTGAGGATCTCATATTGCATGCGATAAGAGAGGTGGTCAGCACAGTCCTGCAACGTGCCCCGGAGCCTGTGTTGAAAGTTCTCCCACTAAGTGACGATACCGTTCAAAGACGTATTGGTGAGATTCAGCAAATAATGAGGAATCACTGTGCAAAATGCTGAAAGGACGTGAGCTCAGCCTTTAACTGGATATCAGTTCATAGAGAGTGAGGAAATAATGCAAGAATTGTTATTTGCGAAAATGTTTGAAACAGATACCAAAGGCGAGTCCATTTTCAAAGTGGTCCAAGAATTTTTCGAGGACAAACAGATCCCTCTGACCAATACAGTTGCCTGTGCAACAGATGGGGCACCGTCTATGGCAGGTTGGGAAAGTGAATTATGAACTTGTTGAAGAAATCAGTCCATTGAGTATTTACTGTTTACTGTGTCATTCACAGACAGAATTTGGTGGCAAAAAACCTGAATGAAAGTCTGCATGAAACATTGGCCATTGCCATCAAGTGTGTGAACAAGATCAAAGTCCATGCTTTGAACTCGAGACTATTTCAACAGCTGCCCACTGAAAATGACGAGTACTTTCAATGCTTACTTTTACACACTGAAGTTTGGTGGCTCTCGAAAGGAAACTGTTGAACATGATTATTGTTCTGCCTGTTTGACTCTGTGCTGGAGATTTTTTTTCAAGAAACAGACAGTGATCTCTGCAATAAACTAAAAAAAACACAAGAACAACATTGCGCTCCTCAAAGATCTTTTCTCAAAGTTCAACCAGTTCAACTTCCAGCTGCAGGGGAATGACACCAACCTGATCAAGGCTTTCATCATTCTTGTCGAAATTAGAAATGATCCGCCGAAACATTGGCAGAGGAAAATCTCTCAGTTTCCTAGCTTGACGAAGACACTGAAAGAATGGTGCGTTTCGGACGAGGAGCTACAAATATATATAGCAACCACCTCAGAGATTTGCATGCTGATATGAAGACAAGGTTTAGCCTCCTGATATGTTTAAACTGGAAAATCCATACTGGATACTGGAACCATTGAACACTGAAACAGATGATAACCTGCCAGTAGCAATTGAAGAAGAGCTTCTGACGATGAAATGTGACTTTGAAATCAAACCATTGTTCAAAAAGCCGTGACAGTCATTCTGGTTGAAAACTGTTGTGCAAGACAAATATCCCTCAAAGTGGGAAAAGATCAAGTTGTTGTTCATCTCTTTTCCCGCCTCCTATCTAGTAGAAAGGGCCGGGGATTCAGTGCAATGACAAGGTTGCTGACGAAGCGTAGCGATTTGCGTCTGCTACTGACCAATCTGAAACCTGATGTTGATAAGTTGTTTCCGTCTTAGCAGGTCCATCCTTTCCATTGGGGTAGTGTCAATAACTTATTTGTGCATGCTTACTCCGCAGTTTACCCTTACTTGATATCTTAATGTGTCTTTTCTTCTTTTTTTCTTTTCTTCCTTTAAAAAAAAAAGCAAAACATTCACTTGTTTATCAGAGTTTTTTATGTGCATGTGCTGCCACTGCTGATGAAACTGATGTTGATGATGATGATGATGATGATGATGATGATGATGATGATGATGATGATGGTGATGATGATGATGATGATGATGATGGTGATGATGACGATGACGATGACGATGATAATTACAGACTAAGATCTATGCCTACTTTTTCTTTCGTGTGGTTTCTCACATTTGAACAACTTAATAACATTTTTATTTTCTACAATTGAGATATTTGATACAAATCTCAGGCCACTTCATTGCAGCACGTTAATACATATTTCATTTTTATTGATGTTAATAACACTGGTCGTTTAATACCGATGACAACTATATATGCATAAAATGACAGTATATTGTTCTCAGATTGATGGTTGGGGCGGAGTAGGGGGCGCTGGGACTCGGCTGGGTGAAAAAGGGGGCGGTGGGCGAAAAAAGTTGGAAAACCACTGATCTAAATGACTAATTAAAAAATGAACTTTGCTGCTTGTATTGCAGCCCAATAGATTGGGATTTTTCTACTCTTCTGTCTCCGAAAGAGTTTCACCAAAGACACAAACGACTCCCAAGCAAGCTCATGTCTCTATATTATGTCACTCATCAAGCAAATGATCAGCTTTCTGATCTAGTGGGCACTGAAAACACCAGCCCTAATTTTCCCGTAACTGAGATGAGGAAAATCTGTACTTTGCAACATACTTGAAACACCCTCCCCCCCCTTTTCCCTTAAAGTCTAGTGCTTTCACGAATTGCTTCATCAAGTCCAATTTGATATGAAGGGAAGGAAATATAATTGTTTCCCTCGACATAAGTAGTTCATTGATGATATTCTTCCCGCCAACTGTTAGAGCTGTCCTCACTGATCAAATCATTTCTTCCCAGTTTATTTCCTTAACCATCCTACAGAAAAAAGAGATCAAGGACACTTTGTAGACTATAGTCCCCCTGTTGGTTAAGTAAGAAGTTGACCATTTTCAGACCAACACAAATCTTTTAGCTATGATCCCTGTATTCAAGTCAATCGAGAACTGTTTTCATGTACCTGTATTGATTTTTTTTAAAATAACAGAACCGAGTAACTAAAAGGAACGACCCGAATGAATTTCCGTTACGGTATAGCACACACTTCAGACTTGTTTTTGGACTTTGTAAGTCTAAGAAAAGTCTCCACTTGTCCGGATTATAGTGAGATACAACCGATGCATACAAAAAACCTGGTACATCGTGACAGAAGACAAAGTCTTTGTTACAAAGTACTGTAACAGTTTCCTTTTTCTACTTCGATAAAACTATCTCTACATCATTTTTTAAACAGATTTTTTTACTTTCGGTCTTGAAATCATAAGTTATGATCTGCTGAAGTCTAATCATTCAATTCTGGATGACTAAAACAACTGGGATTTGAAATCGATTTGTGTGAAAAATGTGATATTCGTCCTTAGGAACACTATTTTTGCTAAATCTCTAAAAACTGTTTTTACGAGAAAAAGGAGGCTTTATAGGCAAAGCAATACTTTTGGAAGATTGTTTGGCATTCTCTTGTAAAGACGGAATGTCAAAATGGAAAGTGGTGGAGCTACATTTTTGTAGGGCACGTGCAGGAATATAGTTATGTTTTATTACTTTTATAGCACAGAAGTATTGGCGTAATTCAACTTTTATTGATCACCTACTTATTTTGGATTAAAAGTCATGCAGTTCAACAAGCTACTCTTGTTCATTTAAGCGAAATTTTAAATAAAATTATATGACACACCGTATGAAATCTCCTTAATTTTCTCATATTTACATAAAAATACACACTTTTCACAGAGCGAAAGCTTGACGTGCTACTCAAAATCTAAAGCCATTTCTGAAATCAGTGACCCCAAACTAGGGAAGACAAAGTCTTAAACCTCATGCCGCAAAATGTGTGTTGACCTGTGTGATTAAATAAATATTTGAATAGATAAATAAATAAATAAATAAATAAATAAATAAATAAATAAATAAATAAATAAACAAAACGTTCAGTAGAATTGCATTTTCACTGAGGAACAGGCAGCGATTTCAATTCTAATGGGAGTGACAAAGTCGTGGGGTTTTGGGGGGACGTGACGTATTTAGTCGGGGAAAAGTCGGGAAAGAGAACGATGACAAAATTTATTAGTGTTGCCTGGAGAGACAACAAGAAAGAAATTAACATAAACAGCAAAAAGAGGCTTTAAAAGAATTAAAGGGATGTTTTTGAGAGGTGGAACTTGTAGCATGGTTTTTAATCATTAGGCAATTTAACTAGATCTAAGTGAGTATTGGAGAGATGATGTTAAAGCTTCGCATTAAGTATGAATGGTATTAAACAATTCTTGGCAAAATTTTGATCAAGTATAGGGAATTCAGCTTGTAACAAATCAAAAACCTTCTCTATTTTCTTTCATAAGGTCCCATTCAAAACTTAAGAAAGCGTAGTTTTCCTCCTTCCAATTCGAAATCTTTTCTGAGGCAAATTATTAGTAGAGATTTTTAGACACACATAGCTAGACCAATATAAGACAGACTTTCTTCTAGGTGTGCCGTTTTTTTAAATCGTTTAGCTACTGTAAAGTATTCTTACATATTCGTATAATACGCAATGTGGTTAACTGAGAGCTCAGGACTTGTCCTTTAGGATTTTTCAAATGGCAATGACGGTTAAGAGTCTCTTCTCACCTGCGCCATACTCACGCAAACTGTTACACATTCAAAGGATAGGTTTAGAGAGTATATTATTCCTAGATATATGTCTTTTGTTCAATGTATACGACTTGACTCTTAGCAGTATTGAAGAATGTAAAGTCCATCCACGATGTAGCAAAGAATTAAATATTGACTATTATAAGGTATGGCTCCATTGACTGAATGCATTGTAAAGCTATTAGGATTTCGCGCAAGAACATACGTTGTATTAACTACGAACCTATCAAAGTGCTTTGCAAATATCAAAGCACTACGAGAGTGTATTTAAGATATAATAGTTTACCAATATTCGTGAGGATCCTGTTAAAAAATTCGCAAAAACTGCCTTGAGCGTCGGCTATCTGGATCAGAGTAGCCGTAATCATCAGAGTGAGTAGGAGGTGGAACATTCCCATGATGGCTGGCTATCTGTAAACAATGAAATGGAAATAGAGCAAAAGTCTCACATGTGCCAAAATTAGTGGGACACATTACAATGTAAACATAACAGTCCGCATATCTATCTCTCTCTCTCTCTCTCTCTCTCTCTCTCTCTCTCTCTCTCTCTCTCTCT
>NW_004797709.1:276575-285683 GCF_000002075.1 Aplysia californica | reverse complement strand
ATGTACTTAAAAAGTACTCAAAAGTACTTTTATAAAAAGTATCGGAGTACAGTAAAAGTACTGGTTTCAAAAATGTACCGGAGTACAGTAAAAGTACCGAAAATTGTAACGCAAGTACAAGTACCGGAGTACTTGTACTCCGTTACTACCAGCTCTGTGTGTGTGTTTGTTTGCTTGTACGTGAGTGTGTGTGTGTGTGTCTGTGTCTGTCTTCGTAGCATTGTTTGATCATGCCTGACATAAGCCATAGGCAGTGGCCTCTGGAACATTTTTTGTTATTTTCGTTGTCATTGTTTGATTTCTTTTTTATGAAAGCCTTTCGGCTGTGTGTGTGTGTGTGTGTGTGTGTGTGTGTGTGTGTGTGTGTGTGTGTGTGTGTATGTGTATTTGAGTGCATTATTTGCGAAAACAAGACTGTGAAATGAAATAACCGTGACACCTTGCTTCGCAGAAGCGGTTGCATTAAACTATAGCATTTTATACCATACTTGGAGTTGTTTTAGCATAACAATTACACATAGGGATGAGATCTCTATGTCAGAGTGCGGCAATGCATTCTTGTACAATGCTAGCAAGTCTATGCTAACAAAGAGGTACTTGGATGTTAGCAAACGACCCCTAGCCTTTTGGTTAGTTTTGATGGTAAAGTTAAAAATCAGAGTCATCCCTATTCTCACGACAACATGTCATATAAATGCAGTTTCTTTACTTCTTCAACTTTTGAATCGTAAGTTTTCTGCTTGCTTTGCCTATTCTTACGTTATTATTGTTTTGTTTGGGGTTTATTTCGCGGAGGAATGATAGCACAATATGTAAATTAGCGGGGCAAAAAACATAGGAAAACAATCCAGATTTTTTCCAAACCTCACTCTGATTCCGACGGGCATGAAAATTTTGTTTTCATGTGAGACTTTTGAATGGGTCCCCTTGTTCGATTTGCTGGTCATTTCAACCTTGTTGGTCCGCATCTGATTCGCCAGCTGATCTCCGTATGGTATACATTTTTTTTTTATTACACTTGTTATGTTGTTAGACCATGATTTCATCCTACTTGTGAAATTGCCAATTGTAATCTCTCGTTGGAACTAGTGATTACAACTTGGCAATTTCTCTCGTAGGATAAATCATGGTCTAACACCACAACTCATGTAATAAATTATTTATATTTACCTTTCTCTGTCCTCTCTGTGCTGCTCTTCTATTTTAAAATAAATTTGAACATTCTTTAATGCTTCTGACCACGTTATGCTTTGATTCAAGGTAACATAAGGGCCGTGTCCACCGTGAGGGACACCAACCGACCCGATTCCGTCTCGGAAAGTCGGTATTTGAAATGGAGCCCCGATTATTTTGTAAGAAATCAGTGAAAAGTACATTTGGCTGTGTTAACAGACACGACACGACACGCCCCGACAAAAGACGTGTCGGTTGGAAAGACGCTTGCTCAATATAAGCGGGCCGGATCGTTACTCATGAGCATATGGCCCCGCCGGAGCTAAAAGAAATTCTAATTTTGAGTTCGGATTAAATTTCTAATGTAATATTCGTAATCACCGCCTCAAAATTAGCAATGTCTACCCGCAAACCACCTGGTTTAAATGCATAATATTAACAATTTTACCTATTTTCTGTTAAAAACCAATTCATTTCTTATTCCCTCCTTGGGTTCTTTGACTTCGCCTATTTATAGCCCTGTACCGATGATACAGCCTAGGACCACAGTGTGTGGAATAAGACGGCCAGTAGGCCAACAGACTAGACGTGTCTTGTCCGAACTGGAGGACGCACATGACGGAAACGACACGACCGATTTTCTTCCTCCCGGCAAAAGATCCGGATGTGTCCGTCTCAGTGGACCCGTAGGGTAATGCTGAAACAGTCGGTCATGAAGTACTTAAACTATTTAGTTGCGTGCTAAATATATATATATATATATATATATATATATATATATATATATATATATATATATATATATATATATATATATATATATATATATAAAACTGAAGAACGGTTTTGAAATCTAGCCTAAGTTGTTTTGGAAAAAATACGATTACGTTAAGATACACTGATACAACTGCTGTGCAAAGTATGGGTGACATTGATTCATCCATTTCAGAAATATTTGAGGATAAGTTGCGTCACGAATTATTGACCCGCTTTATTGTATCTGAAACGTAAAATACGTTGCTTATGAAATATGAAGTGTTGCTTCTAAGTAGAAAAACAACTCATTATGCTTGTTTCTTTTGAAAACTGGCCACTGAGTGAGCGTTGTGTTATGTTACTAGCTAAAGGGCGATTGATAATACGGTAGATATTTTTAAATATGTGTCGTTACCACAAGAGAGATTCTCACTCACCTGTCGTTGTTGAGAAATAGAGAAAGCGAGCAGTTTATGCGTACATGTATTCAGCTTGTCTTTCTAAGTCATCGCTACGGCTGTCAATGCTGCTGCTGTTCTTATTTCTGTTGCTTTTGCTGAGTTTGATTTTTGGTGACCTTTGTTTATGTCTATTACTAACGATGAAATTTATAATGATGCTATTAGTGCAAAATCAAAAGCAAAAGCGGATACGTAGTAGTCTGACTGAATATATGCTGTCAATAGCCTTAGTTCTGTAAAGTATTTTTTTAAAGTCTTACCCAAAACTGTTTTAGCTCGCTTGGACTCTTTCGAATTCTGGAAGACGATTGTCGAGGAGAGAAGAATCGTAGCGTTTTTAAAGGAAACACTTTAAGGTCAGTGTGGCGAACAACAGCCTCAGCTCATTTAAAAGAGGAACTTCTCCCTGCCATTAAAGGTGGCAGTTGTAATCATAAATATTTCCGCCTAATTACAGGTCTAAGTGCAATCAGTATAGCAAACTTGCTTAATCATGTTGACGACAAGAGTTCATTCACAAAATCAACACTCTGAACAACACGAAGAGGAAGGAAATCCCACGAGCTTTCAATAAATAATAATGACTCGGGCATTTCTTACCCCTTGTCCTTTCTCTATTAAAACCAATCACCAATTAAGAGTTGTAAAATTATTTCACGATTCTGCATTGCGTGGGTTTACCGGATATCCTCTGTTTATGTGATCACGAGCTGCTGGTCGTAGTACATTTACCATCAATCAATCAATCTACACGGCAGGTTGTTTTATGCTATGAATATAGGTTCAGAAGCATTACTTTAAACGCAAAACACATTTTCAGTAAATCATGACAATGCGATTTTAACAGAGTTGGGTTACTCTGAAAAAGCACATCAATGCACTAGTTAAGACAAAAATGGTCTTAGTAAGCTGAGAGAAATCGCGTCAGTAGAGCAATCTTTGTCTGAAAGCAACCTTATGACAATTGACAATAGTGTCTCCAGAAAGTAGTGGACCCGTCAAGCTCATTGTTGACCAATAATTATTGTCATTCTTAAATATCTACATGTACCACCTGTTTTTTAAAATATTTTTGTGGAAAGAGAAATGAAGGGGGGGGGGGGGGGGGGGGGGCTTGGGAGAGAGAAGCTATACCGGTTTTTTGTTTTGTTTTCTTTTTTATCGTGAAACTTGCTGTGGATCATATGAGGCGGAATGAATAGGCGGTTGACTGCAGCACACAAAATATACGAGTTCAATTCCGATGTTGGGAAGTCTTTTTAAAAATTGAATGCCTTTATCTTTCTGTTGGGATACTTATTTCACTTAGCACAGGTTGTTCCAATAAACGTGGTCGAATCAGCCTGCTTCCTAAATTATTGGGTGGGGGGGCGTAAGACATTAACAATCATTTCCAAATATTTCATTATCGTAAAAAGCTCACCTGGGAAAAATTAACTTCTTTTCTTGACAAATGAAAATGAATGGGAACATTTCGACAAGGAAAGACAGTTTAAAAGAAATTCAAATGTGAAGAATCAAAGGACAAAACGTCCACGTTGCACTGTCTGCTTTATACATCTAGATCCTCCAACCACTTGGGCTTCGTTGGCCACCTATGAATATATTATTATACAGCTTACTCAGTCAGTTATCCGCAACAGTCTCATTAAAGATAAATCATATGAATCATATCGAACGTTTTTCTACATATTCTACCACGTGGCTATTTAAAAAAATAGACGCAGTCACTGGTTTTTTTTACTTCTTATCTCACGGCCGATGTCGAAGCAAAATAATATGTTTACGGGATCGTTAATGAACGGTTGATTTTGAACTTGATAACTGGTGTCTGAATCATCGATGTCACGTACTCTATGCACTCCTAAAAGATCTCTTTAGTACCATAAGAAACGTTGTATTTTTGCGTAAAACTGCACACAAAATCACTTGTAAGGTAATGATAGCTGTTACTGATCAATGATTTCAAAGTTCCAAAACTGTTTTCTTTTATAACGAAAGAGCAATAATATTTATTTGTGGTTAAAATGCATGCTGAGATAATGTTGTTGTTATGAGTTTACTATACTATTTCCCACAATGGTGCAAGTTTTGCATTTGCTTGGAATGACACTCTTTTTACCACAGGCTTGCTTTCGAATATCATCTTGTCCCGACATTATGCTTATTGAACGCTTATTTTGAGAACCTTCAGCGCATAACAAAGTGTTCACTACTATAGAAATTATTTTCTGGTAACATGTTGGCCACCGAAAAGTGCCATTGATGAGCTATGACGTAGGCCATATGCGTATACAAAATGTGTGTGGGGAGAGGGAAGCGCTGTGAACAATCCCGTTTTCCGCGTGACGGAGATTTATTGTATTTTATATAAATATCATAATAAGTATACTTTTTTTCAAATCTAGCCTCAATTCTTTTGGAAAAATATAATTAAATTTAGACAAATTGATACAAACAGCTGTGCAAAGTATGGGTGACACTGATTCAACAGTTGAAGAGATATTCGACGATAAGTGCGCCACGAATTTTAGATCGCACAACAGAATGAAAAAAAAAACAACGTTCGAAGAGAATGAGAAAAGATATTAACGTAGAGATATATTATCCTTTATTTGACGCAGTAGGATAGATGTATTTCAGAAGAAGTGTTGGTCTCTATCCATTTGATTCGGTTCCCTATCGGAAGCTGGCAGTCTCCTTTCATAAAAAAAAACTAGTTGTGCGCGAATGGGCTTTCAATCAACATTATACCATACATTCTACTGTTACGTTAATACAAGTGTAAAATACACGCAGAGTGTGTTTAATTAAACAAAATGTTCCAATAATTGCTGCGTGTTTGCTACACTCACGATAGTGGAAGAAGAAAGCAGAGGAAAAAAGTTACAATTGTTCTAAGCAAGACGCTGCTACTTTCGAATCCCACAATGTGTAGATTTTTTGTTTGGTAGTTACTAATGTATAAAGCGTTTTGATAATTGCGTCCATTCGGTACTTAATAATGTGCGAGATGCATACCGCAAGATGCTTTTATTTCTCTTTCCTGAAACCCCTGTTCAAAGACAGATGTACGTGAAAGTAGATTCACACTTTGCTCTTTTCTTGAATTTTACAAGTGTTTTGTCTATTGCGACTGGGGTGTTGATGGACCTAAAAAAGGATGCTATTTATGAAAACTTCTATGGGCGTGTAAAGTAGTACGTACAAATGAAGTTTTTGTCCCCCCTCCCCTTCCTCCCCCCTCTCCCTAATTCTCCGTTGATCCCTCAACCCCTTCCTCCTCACCTATTAATTTGTTGGAACGTTTTGTATTCTAACCTTTACGAAAATATTTGGATAGGCCGCAACCGCATCATAAATTAACATGTTGTGCTACGCCTCTTCACTTCCAAAGTCCTTGAACATTTGACTTACTGTTTTATAATTTGCTTTGTACCGTTGATGCCAAAGTCAATTGTGAGTTTGTGACTTTATTCCAATAGGGATGCTTCTGCAGCACGGGAGAGCTGGGCCTTTTACTTTACCTTTGCGAATGGTGGCTTCCCTCTTTTGGTTGGCTTCATCACAATTTTTGCTAAGAATGCAGGAGAACAGTCGTGAGTTTTTACATAGGTACACATTCTATTGGTCATTCAAGAGCAATGACGTTCTAGCGAGCTATCTGTGCTGAATTTGTGGTAGTCAAGACGTGCTTTAACAAGGTAAACTGTTCTTACCAAGTAGAAAACAAACATTTTCCTTGTCTGGCGTAAAATTCTCTAAAGATGGCTTCTTGAGTTTGGGAGAATGATTGCATAAGTGCAACTATCTGGATTTCCATGTATGATCAGTGTGGCATTGGAGCCTGGATGTTTGCCTGTTTATGTTTGGGGAAGAGGGAGGTGAGTGGCCAAGAGACAAAGGGAGAAAAAGAGAGTACCTTGTATACATGTGAACGATAGTGTGTAAATAGTATTATGTGTGTGCGTGTGTGTGTTAGTGTGTGTATGTGATAATGTATAAGTGTAAGAATTCGTGTGTAATTTAAATACTTGCACTGCGTCCATTTTACATACACGTATGATCAGACTGTTTTATGAGGTTAACAAGTGACTATGTGAGTAATACCTCTAGCATTTTCTAGAAAACACTTCTAAAAAGCCGTTGATAATAAACACGTAAAGTGCAGTGTTGAAGCATGTATACATACACCGAAGAGCAGAGCATGCTGCAATGTTTCAAGTCAAGTAAGTTGTACACGCCTCACCTTCCCCTACCCCAATCAATTAAAACATTCACTATGGCTCGTTCACTTTCGTCTGACCTCGGTTAAAACGGGATAAAAACGAATTGCTCTGTTTAATCTGTCTGGGTCTTTGCATGCAAGTCTAAAAGATAAGCAACTAACAGAATCTGAAAGCCCATTCATAAAAGTCACTGCATACTAGGTTCCGACAGGTTTTCTTTGATGTAAGCCTAAAGCGGGCCCAATCTCTCCTTCACAACTAACACATAACATGACAACTGTGTGGTCAAACACGGCTTTGCACTGAATAAAATATGAGAGTGAATCGTGGTTGGTTTACGGGTGCTATGGTGTGGTTTGCTACTTCTTTCCTATCAAGCATTTATTATCGTCCTTATTTCTCTTTTTCTTTTTGTGTACGACTCTCTGTGATGCCTCTAATCTTCGGCACGTATAAGGCCTAATTGTGTTGAAAATGCCGTAAAACTCTTACTGAAACTAAACTAAGGGTGAATACGGTTTCTCACGCATTAAACACATCGCCGCCTGAGAGCGGTTAGGGTAACAGTAACAGGAAGTACGGGACGTTCGAAACCATCAAATAAGGTTACAGTGTTCGCCTTTTATTCAATAGGTCCTGGGTTCGGATCAGGATAGCAACGGAGAATTTTTTCTCTAGAAATGTTCTCCTGTCACCTTCTTTCCTGCTCTCTAACATTGTTCTATCGTCTGATTTCGTCTTCCCTCTCTGCCCCCACCCCCTCACCTCCTTTGCCCCCTCCTCTGGGCTCCTGTCTTCTTTCTGCAGCCTTTCTACCGCTACTCATTGGCTCCTTCTTACTGCTGTCTTTCAGCCACATAACCTCTCATCTTACAGTAGGAGAAATCGATAAGAATAGGCTTCGGCCGTAACCCCAGCAAAATTAAAAATTTCCTAGCTACTGAAAATGTTAAATGTGTCCCGTGCCCTCATATGACCCTATACAGTTGCGAGGGCCGTAAAACACTTACCAAAAAAAAGATAAGAAAGGGGAAAGTGAATGAGACACACCCTGTCTGGGCGTATTTACAATCTCTATCAATTTAACTGATCCTGTGGAATCCACGACCATTTTATTGTTTACCTTTGAAAGATCTAAGATATTTGTGAGTAGACACTTCAGGCAGCTCAAGCTTTTAAGACTGTAACTACTTTCAAAATATCGAACAAGTACTTAACCCGTATAAAACGCACAAAAAAGCATGAGACTTCACAATTCACAAGTATGAAACCATACTATTGACAGCGATAGAAAGATAGCAGAGAGTCATATCAACGATGTAGGCTTCCCTAGTTCGAACGGGCATTGTGTGATGTCGGTTGTCTAGTGGTTAGACTACCGGTGTCGTTATTGTGAGATTGCAGATTCAAGGGTTCAAGGCCCTAACCGATGTTTTGTCCTTGGGAAGGGTATTTTCTACGAATTGTAGCATCTGACACGGCCATATCGGAGATAAATTCGTAGGTCCCGAATCATAATTGACTTTAAAGTGTAGCAAAATGCGTTGGCCCTACACAATTTCATTTTTTAAAGATATCATATAGCTGTATGTCGATTGTCTATGCAGTATAAATACAATACTATTGTGGATTATTATACTGTGTTTTAGGCCCTGTATGGAATAGACGTCTATTCAGAGAACCCACCAAGCATGGTTTGAATGGTCGTCTGCATTGAGTTAAAACCACTCCTCCTAGGAATGGACACTAGTAATAAAAGAACGAACACCAATAATTCATCTTTACAAAAATATGATTTATTAAAACCTTAAAATGGTATTTCCTGTTTGATTCTATTCATCAACATTCTCGTCATATATCTTTAATTTCCAATGCGTGTTTCCTGGACGGTTCCGTATTCTGAAGACGGTTTGCTGGGATATGGAGGTGGTTTTTCCACAAGTCGGTTGCTGCAGAACAACATAAAGAATGAAATTAAAATTCCCAGATATGTTGGCTCTAAAACATCCTTCTCACGGAGGGATATCTTTACAGGTATAACTTTGAGACAGCTGTTCTTTGTAAATAATTGTATTTCTATTATTTTTTTTATCATATTACATACTCACACATACACCACACCCACACCCACTCGCACACACACACACACACACACACACACACACACACACACACACACACACACACACACATACACACACACAGACACACACAAAAATTTACATTGTATACTTATATAATTGTGTAGATGTGGTATGGTAATATTTATTATTATATTTGTGTACTTACGTATACATGGACACAAAGCCTGCACATACAAACGGTTCACAATCACAAAATGTACACACACATACACGCACACGCACACACAGACACACACAGAGATACACACACAGGCATACATACGCACACACAATTTTCTCTCTCTCTCTCTCTCTCTCTCTCTCTCTCTCTCTCTTTCTCTCTCTCTCTCTCTCTCATTCTCCCCC
>NW_004797709.1:271730-276475 GCF_000002075.1 Aplysia californica | reverse complement strand
CGTAGCTTTTCAGAGAGCATCCGAGCAAAGGAATGAATGGAAAATCATGATCGCCGATGTCTGCACAGATCTGGCACTGGATGATGATGAAATTAATCAACAAATGAAGCCTAGATTCGTAGATCTGTCCCTTAGATGACATTGTATTCAATCTGTTGTGTTAATCTTTCTGTTTTCTCCACCTTTCATAAAAACATGATACGACTAAGGGTTTTGCTTTGTGTTTCTTGTGTTGTTGTTGTTGTTGTTTTGTTACTGTTGTTGTTGTTGTTGTTGTTGTTGTTGTTGCTGCTGCTGGTGGTGGTGGTGGTGGTGTTGTTGTTGTTATTCGAGTGTAATGCCTCATACAAATTTTAACATAGCGCACGTTATGTCGAAGCCAGAGAAGTTGATCCACTGTTGGGACACTCTGCTAAAGGAAATGTTATTTCAAATAAATGTAAAAAATAAATCGGATTATGCAGGGACTTAAACTTTGAACTCTCAAGTGGCATAATATTTAGTTAGCTTCCTATAATGCCCGCTTGTTTACATCCAGATGAAAGTGTCCCCTACCCAAAGAAAGAAAAACAAAACAAACCAAATCAATACAAAATGAAGAGACAAAAATAAAACAAACAAGCAGAGAAATAAATAAGAACAATAAATAATGTGTCGCTTTGGCTACACAAAAATATCTAGCAAAACAAATAATTATATGTGTTGTGATCTTTTCTTTTATCGTCTATTCTTTATAGCAACGCACTGAATCATCATTTTTTTAAAAATAACTAGCTATACAAGTAAAGGAGTAAAATTAGGTTTTCAAACGTCTTGGAAAACGATAAACAAGCGCATATTTTACAGGACAGAGATCGTTAGCTTAATAAGAGTCTTACCTTACAATGAGAATGAACAGTAAACTTGTGCACAATCAATATAAACAAATTTGGGGGCAAAGCGTTGTCCTTAAGCCTCACCATAAATAGATAAAACGTCTCAATTTACCCAAGTAATGGGTTCATCATCATCTTGTGATCCTGAAACACCAAGCGATAGACTATCACCTGTTTAAGGCAACTGATAACAAGGGATGCAAAGGTACAAAGGCCTATAAAGCCTTCCTACTTGTTCGTTAGAGGGTCAACTCGTACAGAGATACAGATTATAATTATCAAAAATACCCGAGCGCGGTGTCACTCCCTAGTGGATAAAGCACGCGGTTGTGCGGTTTTTGCTGCTTTATCTTTTCTCACTAAACCTTCACCTTCTCATTTGTGAGCGATATGCGACATCATGGTTTCTACGAGCAAACGAAAAGACAAAGGTAAAACCTGGAAGTAATATACGCCTTATAAATATTTCTTTGACAGTCCTGTTGCCAGCGATAAAATTTAAAAAGGGAGGCAAGCGTGTTTACTCCCCCCCCCCCTTTTCTATATGGGCACACCCTCAAACGATGAAATTTTACCCACAGTCTACCCTCAAGCGACAAACTTTTACCCACAGGCTACCCTCAAACGACAAACTTTTACGCACAGGCTATTCCCAAACGACGTACCCACAGTCTACCCTCAAACGATGAACTTTTTCCCACAGTCTACCCTCAAACGATGAATTTTTACCCTCAGTCTACCCTCAAACGATGAACTTTTTCCCTCAGTCTACCCTCAAATGACGTACCCACAGTCTACCATCCCATGATGTACCCACAAGCTGCCTTCAAACGAGACAAACGCCCCCCCCCCCACCCCAGTTTGTAAGTAGTTTTTGTTGGTCCCTCTCAGCCTGTTCAAATCCAAAAGTATTTCAACTATAGTAACCAGCAAGATTTCCCTTACTGAGGTTAGTAAAAACACAGCAAGCTAATCCTCACTTGACACATTATGTGATCCAGAGACAAAATGTGAAGTATCAATAGTTTGGCGAGAACTGACGTGTCCGAAGTCTCCACCTGTCCGGGGCGGCCTGTGTAAATATTGATATCAAACCACTGGAGTATCGCCGACAAGATTCCGATGATTTTAGATAAAGGGATTATGAACAATAACTTCGTCATTCGAGAATTCACCCCATTTTAGACATTGTGAAATCGATTTCATAGCTTGCACAACTTTTGCATTTCTTCATGCTGTATTAGTCTTTCGTGTTTACTGATAACAATAGGGTGGCTGCTTTAGACGTCCTCTTAGATTCACCGCATGATATCTGTTACCCTGTATCCACCAATCCGACAGCAATATTTCTCCAATGATTGGCCATTCATCTTTATATATTCTTTAATCTCTCTCTCTCTCTCTCTCTCTCTCTCTCTCTCTCTCTCTCCTTCTCTCTTTCAATCCTTATCGATTTGTATGTATACGTGTTTTCACATATGTGTATTTTGTCAGTCTGTCATTGAGCATGATGTGACCGCTGACACACACACATGTACGTCATTGTGCTTTTCCGCTGGAACTGTGACAATATTGTCTTTTGTCGGGTACGAAGTACAAAGGACAGGCTACTGAACGAACTCGGCTCACTTGTAGCCATTTATCAATGATATCATGATGCGCCTCTTCCTCTCTCTCTCTACCTCTTGTTCCCTCTTGGCTGGCTCTTTTGATCTCCCAGAACAAGGAATCTCTGCGTTGTACGCGTATTGATATTGGTATTTCTATTAACTCGGGTAGACAAGGAGATGCTGCCTGGTGTACAGCTCTAGTAAACTTGTGTTGCTGCATGAGTCTGCACACACTCACGAGGTCGATAGTCTCTCGTTATGGCTCGCGGCTCCTTGTTTCTTCGACTGATTTTTTTCTAAACCACGACTCGTGTTGAAAACAGGGTGGTTGTCAATACGAGGAGGGGAGTATTACTGTCTGTCTGTCTGTCCCCCTCTTTTTATTCTCTCTGCCCCCCCTCCCCGCTCTCCCCCAAACCATCACACACACACACACACACACACACACACACACACACACACACACACACACACACACACACACACACACACACGTAGAGTGACAAGCCACCCTTCCCCTACATTTGCATACATACAACCACCATATCTCGTCCTCTTGGGTTCTAACAAATCGATCACTCACGTGTCAGGTTTACGCAGAGAATTTTTCTTCCCGTTCTCGCCAGAAAAGGTTGGGTGATCAGACCACTCTCTAGCTTGTTATGGCTTCATTCCTTGAGTGAAGACATCAGCAGCGTTTATAAGGAAGTAGAAGAAATCTAAAACTCACCTCTCCTCTCCTGAATTCCTAGCAAAAAGTGTGTAGATTCCGGACAAGGTGAGAAAACCAGCATTCAAACAGGCAAGGTAGTACGCCCAGTGTGGCGAGACAGTAGTCCACCTGTTGTTGGGGAAATGCAAATACATTAGACGTTAGTTCTATTTGTGCGAAGCATTCATCAAGCAACAGTTTCCTTTTGTTGTTTTGTAAGAGTTTTACGGCGCTTGCAAGTGCGTAAAGTAGTCATATGAGCGCGCGAAACACAAGTTGGTTGCATTAGCAACAGTTCGTAGCACGGCCTGATTATGGTCAATATTTCGATTAAAATGTAAAAGATTCGTGGTAAAAAAATACTTAGTTTGTTTTACTGAACTAAACCAAGAGCGTTTAGACTACGTTGCAGTTGTTCTACTGCAAATGTATAAGTGTCCAAATCCTTCCCCAACAGACAGAATGCAACAAAGGCTTCCCTTCAGCTCTGTTTGGAAGAACAGTAGGCCTGTGACGTGAGTCAGAACATGGTTTCAGGTTTAGACGAGGACGATTTCCTAATTGGGAAACTTTTAAAAGTTTGCCAAGGTCATTGCCAAATCTTTGGTCCGCCCCCATCTCTTAAAAACCTGTTTCGAAACGAAAGGAGTGTAAAGTATGTTTGACTAAGCCAGCTCTTCAAGGGATGGTCTAAAATAACGCCGCAAAAAATGTAGATGGTTTTTAAACCCCAATCAACACACAATTTAGATACTTTAGGAGGCGTGTGAAGACCACTTCTGTACGGACCATCACACTCAGGAATCGAACTCAGGTCTTCTGCGTGCGACGGCAAAACACCATGTAGCATGATATGACAAGGCAGGAAAACATTGGTGGGTTGTTTGTTTTTTTGTGTGTTTTTTTTAGGGGGGGGGGGTGGTTAGGAAAAGAGGAAGGTATAGAACATGTAGGTATAGGACGTGATGTGCTAAAGTCTCCAGTTGCACGTACCCGTATTCACGATCACGAGGAAGGATTTTTCTGAGATCATGTCGGTATTCGTTCACCATCACCACAGCAGCGATTGACAACATGCCTGGGAAATAAAAATAATACTTTTTAAAACACGATATTTTCCGTTAGGTTCGTTCCCATCAATACTGGTCACATAATGTCACGAGTGCTACCATGAAAACTCACGTTCGAAAATGGAGCCAACGCTTTTAAATTTTTTCTTTTCATCCTCGAAAACGATTTACCAAAAACAATCAGTCTCCGTTGCAGAAAAAGTGTGCTGAACAATATCATTTTATTTCATTAATATTTTTGTTTGGGGAGAGGAGGAGGACGGGTGGTCGGCTTCTTCAGGACTCACTGTGAATTAGAAGTGGATTTACCTGCATGCAGACAGAGAATACCCTGGGCGAGGAACCATTTCGTCTTGCAGCGTCTGCAGCACGTCATCACAATGTCCACTATAACCACGACCAACATGATGTACAGGGAGACACCCTCCATGACACGAGCGCCGTTGACCCACCCTGCCGGAAATAATGATGATAATAA
>NW_004797709.1:256653-271630 GCF_000002075.1 Aplysia californica | reverse complement strand
TATACATAATATATATCATTTACATCGAGGGCCGCCAAGTAAACTATGGTATGTCATCTTTTGCAAATTGCAGGAGAGACCAAAAAAACGGATTTTCTAGAAGAGTTTTAGGTGGATAAACTTCATTTTCATAAGGGAGCCTACAAATGCATAGGCTGGCGTACAAATGTCTTCAATTTGTATGCAATTTGTATAATATGCAAATTACTTGATTTACACGAATTTCTTACGTAAAAACACACGTGTAAACTCTTGTAAGTCAAGTTACAATACTTTCACCAACGCTCGGCTCACACGTAAACTATGGTAAGTCCGACATTCAATAGTATACGCGCGGAAAAGAGCACAAACAACAGGTCATCGGGGGCAACTTGCAATATTTTGCACAAAGTATTATTGGAATATAAAATGACAAACAGACAGAGATGCTGCGTTTACGCAAAAATATACACACTCTTGCGAACACTTACACAAGCACACACTCATTAATTGTCAGCCATGCGCACCACCAACTTTTGATCAGCTAGGTAACACCTCTCACTCAAATCAAACGGCGACAAGTTTTCATAACGCTCATGCTCATTATTGCAAGCTTCCAGCATTCAGCCACATCCTTGCTTTGAACCGTACTTAGGGCTGATGTATATCTTGGCAGTTCCTGTCACAAGAACTCACTGTATAATTGTGAACAAGACAAACAATGACAATCCTCTATGATCGTTAATGAGAACCCTGTGGCATCATCAACTAACGGAAATATGAAGCAATCTTCTTGATGTAAAAAAAGCAAGTCTCATATAGTTTCCTGGCTATGTATCGTGGCTTCATTTGTTTTGCTGTGCTCATGATGCTATCCCATTGTGCAGAGCAACATGGTCAGAAAATACCTATTTCTGTTTTGACTACTTCACGAATCTGAGTATAGTGACATGTACTTGAAACCTTTTTAATAGGCACCTTTCAAAAAGATTCATACACACAGGAATCGATTTCGTAGACCCTCTTGCAGCAATGCCTACGTGCCACACGAGAGGGTAAATGTGTTCATTCAGTTTTCTTTTGTGAAAATGAATTATTGTTCGGCAAGTGACTGCTCACGAGAAAAAATAGCGTAAAGAATTTTAAAAAACGTGATTTTATCGAAATTGGTACCGTTTAATGATCGCTAGCATATTAAAGATGAATTGAAATGAATTGTTAATACATATACAAATGAACTTGAACACGCAGTATTCACCGCAATCACCCAGGCAACTGTCAGCAGGAGAATGGCATTATTGGCGACATACTCCTCGTCGGAACGGGCTGTTGCTCTTTTCATGATAATATCGAGGCAGGTATGAAGGTGGATCTGTGGGTGGTTCCGGGGTGGGTCTGTGGGTGGGTCTGTGGGTGAGTCTGTTGACTGATCTGTTGACGTATCTGTAGAGGAGGCTGTTGACGGGGTTTTGTGAATTCCAAAACGTTTAAAGCCGGCGGGAAAGGAGCCCAGTAAATCCAATAATGACGAGAAAAGTGACGGTCATCATGTTGCTGCAGCGTGAAGTGTGAGTTTCAGGAAGGTACAGACGACAGATTAGGTTATGACAATAAGTGATTGAGAAAATAGAACTCCCCGATAAAGTAATCGTAGCACTTTCAAATGAACAAGAGACTTAGTAAAAGTCGCAAAATTGAAAGACAGTTGTCATAAAAATAATTTTTTTTAAATATGCAGGAGGAAGATGAATGCTTTGTCCTTATCAGAATTCCCGCCAGGAAGGTTTCTAGCTGTACAAGCATACGTGCAACAACAGCAACTTCGCCTATATGAGACTTGATACCAACAACACGAACAACAACATCAACACAAAATAACAACAGCAACAACAAAAACAAAAACAACAACTACGGCAACAACAACACCAACAACAACAAAAACAACGACAACAACAGCAACAACAACAAAAACAACAACAACAATATCAGCAGTAGCAACAATGAGACAAGCATACTACAAACTTTGATGTACATTAAACATTAATGACGCATATACGTGTACTTCATTTCATCTCCGTTTAAGTTTTCCTAATTATTAACGACCCCACACACGCTGGTTGGCACCTTCTGTTTACAGTGAAAGTGGATGGCAAGCTATGTTATATTTCTAACAAAAGAGGTATTCCCGCAATACGCAAACTCAAGCTGTAAAAAAAATTATAAAAGAATAAGAACAGAATAAAACAACACACCAATGACACATATTTGTTCTGAATACTTCCTGAATAGTTTATTTTTATTTTTTAAATTTAAATATCAATGCAATATCAAACTTTTTTCAATCTACGGCCGAAATGCTGTTTTTAATTAAACTTACCTTTCTCACTTCGGCTTATTAAGATTAAATACTAACAACCGCGCAAAAGGCCCGGGGGGGGGGGGGGGGGGGGGGGGGGGAGAAAAAAAATCTCTTGCATACCGTGTATGAACCGTCGTTCGAATACTGATATAATCTTGACGTATGTCGACAGCGGGATTAACATGAACATGAATCAAAAGATCACCAATGAAGATCTCAGTACACGTATAAAACCTGGTATAAATTCCTTTACCTCTTTGTTTTCTTTGTGTTGTCTGAGTGTAGCGTGTAAATAGACACCAAGCTACGGCCTTTTCTGCCAATTCTCTATGAGTGTAAAAAGAAAAGGGAAGGGGTGGGGGTGGGGTGGTTATTAAATCATCTCCTTGTATGTTTTCTAAGGGACATTCACATGTATTTATTAAAACATAACCATGTGTATTCAAAGCCTAGGGCATGGTCGTGTTCTGCCCCAATATCATTTAAGGGCGGAAACATTTTTTGTTTTTTTTGGTTTTTGTAAAGTGTTTTACGGCAATCGCAACTGCATAGGTCATAAGAGCGCGGGACACACCTACTATTTTCAGTTGGTAGGAGATTTTGAATTTTGCCCGGGTGGCGGCCGAAGCCTACTCTTATCGATTTTAGACCACCAAGGGATCTTTAACGTGCGCAACTTGCACAAGGGCCCTCAGAGATTTTTCGCCCTTGTCCGAGAAGGTTAGATGTAGATCTTTCCTACCAGAAGATCAGGGGTGTGGCAGAAAGACAGCAGTAAGGAGGGGCCAAGGAGTAGCAGTAGAAAGGCTGCAGAAAGAGTCAGGAGCCCAGAGGATGGGGCAAAGGAGGTGAGGGGTGGGGGCAGAAAGTGGAAATGAAAGCAAACAACAGAACAATGCTAGAGAGCAGGAAAGGAGGTGAAAGGAGACAATTTTAAAGAAGAAAATTTTTTGGTCGCTACCCGGATTCGAACCCGGGACCTTTGAATGAGAGGCTAACACCTTAACCTCTAGGCCACGAGAGCCCCCCGCGAAAACACAGAGAACGCCAAAACTTAAGCGGCTGAAGATCGACCCGGACAGGCGCCAGTAGGTGTCTGCTTGACTCCACATAGAGGGCGCCTAAAGCCTAGATCTAGATATAAAAGAAAAAAAAATACAGCTGGTATTTATGAAGCATTTATTTGGAGATTTAAAAAAAACTCGAAATTCCTAGAATATTGCTTAATAATGTAATTCTGTCAAATTGCCACCCTAATTTGACGACGCTGATTTAAAAAATGTAATCAGTTCTTGTCTGCTGTGAAGCACCAGCTCTGAAATGGCCGTTTAAAATTGTCCCCTGTCCAGTCGAGTTGGCGACGGAGAGACGGCATTGAGAGTTCGCGACCTCAGTGCTTTCTTGTCGCATCGTCATTTTTAATAACAGTGAAAGCAGTTCACAAGTAAGAGTGAGCTTAAGAAGAAGTCACATTTTCACTGTTAAAAAAATGGAGATACGACAAGAAAGCACAGGGGTCGAGTGAGTTGACAGAGAGGTGCCCTTCCCAGTTTTTCGGCGTAATAAGAATGTAGTTTGGATTCCGATAAAGCCGACAACGCCGATCCGAGCTTAAAGCCGCCTGCAGTCTGCCAGCTCTATGTGGGGCAAATTGGAAATCATAAGGAAATGTTATACCTCTTGGCGCTCACTGAGTCAGTCTCCGAAATCAGCGTTCTTTAAGTTTTCGCCCTAAGCCTACATCAAAGGCTTTCAAAAATAGGGGGCATCTACTTTAGGACAAAAGACATTTTCTCATGGAAATGAAGTTTATAAAATTACTCTACCATTGTGCCTCACTTATTGTATTATTGGTTTCAATTTATGGTATCTTGTCCATTTGCATAGCCACAGGGAAACATTGTGGTGAAGGGGACGGGGAGTTGGGGGTGACATTTGTTTTTGAGTGGGTGGGTGTTGTTTATTCGGGGGTTTTTTGGTTGTTTCTTTGTTTCTTTTCTTTTTTTTGGGTGTTAATTTCTTTGTTTTTAACTTGTTTTTCCTCGTCCCAAACATAGACCCTCATCCAGGCGTAAGTGCGTATGAACTTTAATTCCTCTCTGTTATGTATGACTCTTTACAGATCTTTATAATTTCTAATGTATAATAGAGCTGCTCGTTTGATCTTAATTTAAAAAAGGCCGATTCTACTCGCCCAATGTCGGGTGACTAGCGCCAGGCTACTCGCCCAATGTCGGGTGACTAGCGCCAGGCTACTCGCCCGATCTAGAGTGGCTAGCGTCAGAAATGCAGCGCCGTGATGCTATTAAAGATTGTCTAATTACTACCAAGATGTTTCAATTGCCCTACCTCGTGTCTGAACGAGACTTAGGCGCTAGATCTACTTCGTCTTCTTAGCTCGTGACGGTCCGTGAAGCAAGTGTAAACAAACGTTACAGCCCTGGGTTGAAAGCGATAAATTTTGTCTTCGGGCAGAGAGAGAAAGAGAAAGACAGGAGGAGGAGGGTGGGGGAGAGAAAGAGAGAGAGAGAGAGAGAGAGAGAGAGAGAGAGAGAGAGAGAGAGACTGAATCTTGCGCGATAGATCACGCGAATTTTAAAGGAGCATGGGCAGAAATCCCCACAGGCCAGAAGCCGCAGGCCAGGCGGGGCTAATCGACCGAATTCGTTCGCCCGGAACCTGCGCAGAAATCCTAGATCGGGCGAGTAGCCTGGCGCTAGTCACCCGAGTAACCACTCCTTAAAAAAACCCCCAAAAGAACAAATATATCTCACCTTTATCAATAAAGTTATATTAGCTACCAGTTAAAACTGAAATTGATTATAAAATTGCTCTTTTATGTCACAAGTGTATGAACAACAAAGCACCACGATATCTTAAAGACCTTATTAAGTCATAAGTATCATCAAGAAATTTGAAAATCTGCGGATAAAAACCTCACTAGAAGGCCAACAGTAAAGTCTAGCAAGTCAAGAGGATGAGCTTTTTTCCAATGTCCCAATAATGTGGAATCCCCCCCCCCTCCCCTCAATGTGTATAGAGAGAGAGAGAGAGAGAGAGAGAGAGAGAGAGAGAGAGAGAGAGAGAGAGAGGGAGGGAGAGAGAGGGAGAGAGAAAGAGAGAGAGAGAGAGAGAGAGAGACAGACAGACAGACAGACAGACAGACAGACAGACAGACAGACAGACAGACAGACAGACAGACAGACAGACAGACAGACAGACAGACAGACAGACAGGCAGACAGTAGTAGTAGTAGTGGGTGTAGAGTGGTCAGGGAGGGATAGTACCTCTGTATGGGGAAGGCCTGCCATGTCCTTTTCAGGACAGCCCTCTCTACATTGGTTCCCACCGGACACTCAACTCTCACATGTGGCTCCACGAAGCTGCAGCATGCGCAGCGGCCACACCCCGGTAACCGCTTTGGCAGGCGGGCTGAACCAGGTAGAGGGTAGCTTGGTCGGGTTTCAAACCCACTAGTGAGATAACTAGGGTCTGTCTCCCTACGCATGCAAAGACTGGCTCCGGCGGACTGCGCGGACGAAACCACTCGGTGGTTCAACGGGCAGAAAGGCGGTCCCAGCAGAGCGCCGCGGAGCGCGACAAGGGCACAGTGAGACAAGAAGACACTGCTGGCCATCCGCTGCATCCAGGCCCATCTCCGGCCGTCTCGATTTCGTCGTGCCACCGGAACTAGATGGACAGGGACAAGAGAGTGAGGCTGACGACTTTGCGCAACTCTCCCTCACTTAAATCAAATTCAAGCGCAAGTCATGACTTCATCATCCCCACCCCCATCATCACCCACATCATTTCTCAAGTCCTGTGGCGATGGACGAGTGGCCAAGCGACAGGTGTGGACACACTGGCAGTCGTAGTTACAACTCTACACGTAGGCGGTCCAGGCCTTGTGGTCGCTTTTCAGTGAATGAGACAGCGCTGGAACTCGGCAGCCACCTGGACGACGAAGCAGCCCTCTTCAGGATAGCACTGCTTCCCCCCACAGCCTGGGGACGGGACTAGAAAAGGTGTCCTAAAAATTGCCTGTCTCACCCTTCCTTGGCCAGCATGCCGCGGCTGGCAGGGGTCCCATACCAGCGGTAAGAAGAACTCAAAAAAATCTAAGATGACCATCACCCTTGGCGCATGGAATGTGCGCACCCTCCTTGACCGTTCAGGGAGTAACCGTCCTGAAAGACGGACGGCCCTCATTGCCAGCGAACTGGGTCGATATAAAGTACAGATAGCCGCCCTCAGTGAGACTCGTCTCGCTGAGGAAGGACAACTCACAGAGCAGTCTGCCAGCTACACATTCTTCTGGATCGGTCGTGGACTCGACGAGCGTTGCGAGGCAGGGGTTGGTTTTGCTATCAAGTCAAACCTGGTCAACAAGCTGGCAGCTCCCCCTAAGGGAATCAACGATCGCCTGATGACTGCCCGCCTCCGGCTCCCCAAGAAGAAAGTCGCCACGCTAATCAGCGCTTACGCACCCACTATGACCAACCCCGACGACATAAAAGGAAAATTCTACGAGGACCTAAAAAAGACCATCACAGCTGTACCCAGGGCAGACAAACTCATCATCCTTGGTGACCTCAATGCTCGAGTCGGCAGAGACCACAAGTCGTGGGAGGGAGTGTTAGGGAAACACGGTGTTGGCAACTGCAACAGCAACGGACTCCTCCTGTTGGAAACCTGCGCTGCCCACGATCTCCTCATCACCAACACGGTCTTTCGCCTGCCCAATCGTAACAAGACGTCATGGATGCACCCACGCTCCAAGCACTGGCATCTACTCGACTACGTCATCGTCAGGCAAAGAGACAGACAGGATGTGAGAGTCACAAAGACCATGTGCGGTGCAGAATGTTGGACGGACCATCGTCTCCTCATCTCTAAGATGAGCCTCAGAATCACACCACCCAGGAGGCCCCAAGGCATCAAAGTGGCCAAGCGACTGAACGTCTCCAAGCTCAAGAACGATCTTGTCAAACATGCGCTGGTAGAAGAGCTAGAGAAAAAACTACAACCAAGCGACATAGACCCACATGCCGATGTTGAGACAGAGTGGGCACGTCTCCTTGACGCCGTCTATGATGTTGCCTTCGACACCATTGGCCCCACTACCCGCAAGCACAAAGATTGGTTCGACGACAACAGTTGTCACATCCAGACAATATTAGAGGAGAAGCACCGACTCCACAGAGCACTCCTAAATGACCCTTTTTCCACCTCAAAGAAAGAGATCTTCAATACGGCCAAGAGGAGAGTCCAGTTCGAACTACGACGACTACAAGACAAATGGCTCAGTGAGAAGGCCGACGCCATCCGGGCCTACTCAGACAGGAAGGACATGAAGAACTTCTTCAGCGCTCTCAAGGCCGTCTACGGACCCACCTCGTCAGGGCAATCCCCTCTCCTCAGCGCAGACGGGGGCACGCTGATAACAGACAAAGAGAAAATCCTCGAGCGCTGGGCACAACACTTCAACAGTGTCCTCAACAGACCATCTTCCATCAACAGTGAAGCCATTGAAAGACTACCACAAGTGCCAATCGACAATACTCTAGCAGACCCACCAACAGAAAAAGAAGTAATGCTCGCTATCAAACGCCTGTCCAGTGGCAAAGGCACCAGGTGCCGACTCCATTCCAGCCGAAATCTACGCCTCTGGGGGCCCGACACTAGTAGAGAAACTGACAAACCTGTTTACCGCCATGTGGTTACAAGAAAAGCTGCCACAGGAACTCAAAGACGCTTCAATTGTCCACCTTTACAAGCGCAAAGGAAACATGGCAAAGTTCGGGTGCCCCGCAAAGTTCATCGTGATGGTCCAACAGTTCCACGATGGCATGACAGCAAGAGTGCAAGACGATGGCGTGTACTCCCGGCCTTTCCCCGTCACTAATGGAGTGAAGCAGGGCTGCGTGCTGGCCCCCACTCTGTTCAGCATGATGTTTTCAGCTATGCTGACCGACGCCTACCACGACGGAGATATCGGTGTCGGTTTTCGCTACCGCACTGATGGAAAACTCTTCAACCTTCGGAGGCTGCAGGCGAGAACTAAAGTCCATGCAGGCATAGCCCGCGACTTTCTCTTTGCGGACGACTGCGCGCTGAATGCCAGTACTCTGTCAGGCATGCAGGGAAGCCTGGACCGTTTTTCTAAAGCCTACGAAAATTTCGGCCTCATCATCTCCACAAAGAAGACCGAAGTTCTGTACCAGCCAGCCCCATTGGCTCCTTACGAAGAGCCCCATTGCACCATCTACGACCAGAGACTGGCAGTGGCAGATAATTTTGTCTACCTTGGCAGCACCCTCTCTCGTTCGGTCAATATCGATGAGGAAGTGGCCTACAGAACTGCTAGAGCTAGTTCAGCCTTCGGTAGACTGAAAGACAAGGTCTGGGAGCGAAGAGGACCGAGCCTTAACACCAAGCTCAAAGTGTACAAAGCAGTAGTTCTGCCATCCCTGCTCTACGCCTGCGAAACGTGGACAGTGTACAGCCGGCATGCCAAGCAGCTCAATGCCTTCCACATGAGATGCCTCAGGACACTGCTTCATATCAAGTGGCAAGACAGAGTCCCAGACACTGAGGTACTACAGCGGGCCAAAATGGAGAACATTTACGCTATCCTACTGCGCTCTCAGCTCCGATGGGCCGGCCATGTTCACCGCATGGATGACTCTCGCCTCCCAAAGAGGCTACTCTACGGTGAACTGACCCAAGGCAAACGCTCTCTCGGCGGACAAAAAAAACGCTTCAAAGATGCTCTGAAAGCATCCCTGAAGAGTTGTGACATTCCCCATACCACCTGGGAAGAAGCTGCTCGCGACCGCACCGTTTGGCGCTCCTTAATAAGATTGGGTGTGGCGAAATTCGAAGAAAGTCGCGTCCGAAAGAAAGAATGGAGATGGCAGCTGAGAAAAGACCGAGAGAGCCCCACCTTCCAGCCTAATTCAGCCCCAAACATCCCCTGCCCCCACTGCGACAGACATTTCCGTGCGAAGATCGGCCTGATCAGCCATCTACGCACACACCCCACCCCTCCAGTTATGTGAAGTCAAGGTCATCTTCGCCAGCGAAGGACGAACATCAGTAGTAGTAGTAGTAGTAGAAGTAGTAGTAGTAGTAGTCGTAGTAGTCGTAGTCGTAGTAGTCGTAGTCGTAGTAGTAGTAGTAGTAGTAGTAGTAGTAGTAGTAGTAGTAGTAGTAGTAGTAGTAGTAGTAGTAGTATCATACCGTCGTTGTTGTTTACTTTATCCTTCCTATTGTATCGTTAAATGCCGAGGGGAGGTGCAATTGTTTATTAAGGGCTAGGCAGGTGACTTCTGCTTTTGATTTGCTATTTTTCGAGGACCTCTTTACCCCCATCCAGCCAGGTTTTGCGTGGTCTGCCTCTGCCCGTGTATCCTGACTCATTGGAGTTGTATGCTTGTTCAACTCAGTGAGCAACATCAATTCTTTTACGACGATAATACGAGATGACTCTTGGGGGAACTAGTGCAAGCTTGGGGAAACATTAATTTTCCCGCTGATGCCTAGTGTTCTCGACAGCAAATGTTGTGTTGTAACCGTTTTTAATACTTAATGCTAACGTTTAGCCGGCTACAGTCACTGAAAACTGTTTGATTTAATTAAAAGATTTCGCTTTCAATAATGCAAATTTTTTTCCACCCTGAGGAAGTTCAGCTTACGCCACAACAGCGGAAGCAGAAAACAAAATTTATTCCTGTATGAACCTTGACTTACAAAACTGAACTTCCTATAATCTGTAGCCCCTTTGATGTGCATGAAACACAATGCAGATTTTGCGATACGGATATCTCCATATAGTATTATTTTACATTATCATATATGTCTTAATTTAGTCTCATGAAAGTAATGTAAACTCTATGGGCATAAAGACAGCAAGTCAAATTCTTCTAAGCTTCAAAGTTAGATTGTGTGAAGTCTGAAGGATATATAAACAGATTCATTTGCTTTAACTGATTGTGACCAGGTGAGGGTAAGAGTCTGACGCGAGCCTGGCTCATAAGTCACGTTTGTTTAGGTAAGTACAATAGTTGTCGTCGCTGTTTCTCCAAGAAAAGGTTTGAGGGTTTTTGTTACTGTTACTATTGTTTGTGTAATCTTATTGTTACTGCTCGTATTGTTACTGTTGTTGCTGTTAGTGTTGTTGTTGTTACCGTTGTTGTGGTTGTTGTTGTTGTTGTTGTTGTTGTTGTTGTTGTTGTTGTTGTTGTTGTTGTTGTTCTTGTTGTCGTTGTCGTTGTTGTTGTTGTTCTCGTTGTTCTCTTTGGGGTTTTTTGTGGTGGTGCTGTTAGTGTTGGTGGTGATGATGATGGCGATGGTAATATTTAAATTGATATCGTCCAGGTCGTTGGTGTTGTTGTTGTTGTTGTTTTTGTTTTAGTAGATGTTTTACGGCGCTCTCAACTGCAAAAGGTCATATGAGCGCCAAGGGGTGGATGTCAACAGAGAGAAGTTCTTACGGGGAATTAGGCTTACTCTGCTCACCTCTCTAGCTTCAAAAGCGCAAAGTCTGCTTCAACTATCAAGGCACCCCGGAAATAGCTAGAAACAAGAGGATGACAAACATACAAAAGAAGTAGAGGAAAATGACGATAGTTAGGATTAAGAAAGAAACAGCAGCAGTTCTCTGCTGAGGGTTCAGGCACAGTTATGAGCAAGACATTGGTGAATCAACCCATTTACAAATACAATTATTTTTCTACCTTGTATAAGAACATGATTAATGTCGTCCATTTGTTAATGGCCTACAGACACTTCAGTCAGTAGCACCGCCTCTGGGGGTAGTTATTGTTGTTGTTGTTGTTGTTGTTGTTGTTGTTGTTGTTCCTGTTGTTGTTGTTGTTGTTGTTGTTGTTGTTATGATGATGTCCAGCTCAGTACGATTTAAACTGAGCAATTGATAAATGTTTTCACTAAGCATGTCCTTTTAGTATGTGACACCTATGGGACACCATCGCTTTTACCTAGAGATATTTATTATGAATCTATGCATGGTCTTAGACTCCACTCAAATTATTTTCAATAGAAAATGTCGGCAAATATAAGTATACCTTGTTGTTCAGAGAGCCAAACGTACCTAGACCTAATCATTCACAACAAAGAGGTTTAACTATTTATGCTACTAGTCACATATCTCCAAGTCCGGCTGACCGTTTGGCACCATTGTAGATTTTGCAACCAGCTTCTACAACTCCTCTGAGTTCTAAGCGGATAGTTGGCGGGTTCTCTGGGCCTTGTTTGCTTCTTCTTTCATATCGAACATCTATAGTCCTTATCTCTCCTCCTTCTTTTTGTGCCTGATACTATCTTGTAACACCTCTAATCTTTTGCACTTATATGACCTAATTGTGCTGCAAGTGCGTAAAACGCTTACTAAAATTAAAGCTGAGTTCTCAACTTTCTTTTGTAAAGTGCTCCCGTCAGGGCCTGTCTTCTGATATTGTCTTCCCATCAGTTCCTCCAGTTGCCCCTTCGTCTCTCTCCTTGGCTGTTCATAGCAGGACAATCTAGTCCAGTAGATGATGATCGTGTGATGTGACTTTACCACGTCAATTTGCATTTAACTATGTACATGTGTCAAAAACCAAATTCTGCTGAACAGAAACGCATGAGGAAGGGAGCCAATAATTGAGCTAGCAAATAACGTGTATCAAAAGCTATAATATAATTATTTCAATTGTGCCTACAGTTCAATATTGTGGTTCTTATTACTTTCCCGGGGAGACTCTAGTAAAGTTTGTTTAGATTTTAGAACAAAATAAAATCGTCCAAGGCGTTTTCTTGTCGCTACCTTAGAATTAGAAAGTCCATCTGCTCAGTACCTACATGTAATTTTGAGAAATTTGACTTCAGAATTTTTTAAGTTTCACGATATGTCAAGCTTTTTCGAGTGCAATTCTTTGAATATCTTGATAACGACTCCGAATATTCTTATGATTTTGATAGAGCTGTTAGAACATTTGCTTTCTGATCTCGTTGTCTTAGTTACTCAAAACGGCCAACAATGTAATATAGAATTTTGTAATTCTGAGGTGGAGTTGTGTCACAATGAAAATCTTTCTCCACCTTCTGTCGTTTTTTTATTGTCCCGTGGAACAGCACCATGGCGTCATCCTCACTCTTCTTAGTCTTCACTGGGTTGCTGGGTGTATGTATAGCCGGTTTCCACCCGCCTCCTGACCTACCCACGACAGGCCCCACAGAACCACCCATGGATCCACCCACCAAGCCACCCACAGATCCACCTACGACCCACGCCACAGACCAACCCACCGAATCGCCCACAGACCCACATACGACCCGCCCCACTGAGCCACACACAGACCCACCCACAGATCCACCTACGACCCACCCCACTGAGCCACGCACAGACCCACCCACAGATCCGCCCACAGATCCACCCACAACCACGCCCACCTCCCCACCCAGTTACATGGATACGCACAATGCTGTGCATTCCTCTGCTGGCGGCTACCTGGGTGTTTATAGTGGGTATGGTCTCATCGAGTAAGTCATTAACGTCATTCCATAATACCATGCATTCATAGGATCGCAGGGCGTTAAAATCCATGATTTTCCTTTCTACTTTGTTTTTTTTTAAATAGTCACTTTGCCTTGTTGCCTCTACCAAAGCGTTATCCTACATCACCTCGTAGGAGTTAACGTAGTCAAAAGTCACAAACACACACGCACACAAACACGCACACACACACACACACACACACACACACACACACACACACACACACACACACACACACACAAAAGGAAACAATGACTTTCTAAATATACATTATACTGCATGGTATGAAGTTACGTGACGTCAGCAACTCCTCTCGCATAGCTTTCCTTTGATGTGGGCCTTAATAAATATAACATGTTACAACCTGAAAGCGTCGTCAGATACACGTGTTCTATTTAAAAATTCAATGTATATAATGATTTTTTTAGCGTGCACGAATGTGATTCACGACTGTCGAACAATTTCCCTTTGTATTCTGTTTCATTAACTTTATACATGTATTCTATTCCTCTGTGACGTCTATTTCGAGCAATAGGGTCCTGCTTTTTTAAATTTCTAAACTACTTGATTAGCATTCAGGATATCATTGATCTCCGAATCTTAACTCTCTTTTCTGCTGACAGCGTTATCCAAGGGGGACTTTTGGGGTCGCTGGACGACCCTATACAAGGTAAATAGACAAGAATTGTGTTTTGTGAAATTGTCTTGTAAAGAAACGGGAAAAGAAATTCACGTACAGGGATATAAAAAAACCCACCACTTTACAACTGTGTTTGTTAATATTTTCCTCCACACTGAAGTTTTGCGTGTCAAATTTGTACACAACATTTTGAAGTCAAAAGGAATTTGTCTGATATTCATTTTAGATAAATCCACACTACAGTTTTGCTCTACATAGCCCGTAAAAAGAACAACCCATTTTCAGCTATGTCCTCATTTTTGTAGCATGACGCACTAGTTTGCATTAGGCATACCATTTAAAATCCCAACGACTGCGCCATATTGCAAACTACAGTGGTCCAACAAGCCAACAGAAATTTGCATACAGTTTTTCAGAAGTTTCCTTTGCCTGCTGAGATTTTGGTTAAGATAAGTAAAGAGCAGAGAGTTTTTGGGTAGAGCATTTCCTCACCACCAACCCATTTCGTAAGTTTCGCACAAGGTATGGAAATAATGTTAAAGTGCCCTTAAGGCTTTATTTATGTCAAGGGTGGAAATGGTCCATCAGTTAGGACATGTAGAGAATCAGAACTAAAAATTCCCAGACAAAACAACCACTTCAGGTCAAACACACACCGTTCGCATCCCTTTGAACGTCACAAAGGTCAAGAATTCAGTTGATGAGCCCCATGAGACGTCTGTCCGTAGACGATGTCTGCAGCAATGACTTTCCTACATCTCAACGGTCCGCATTCTAAAGGCAGATATTCATCTACGACTGCACCATTTTCCCGTTCGCGAAGCTATCAGAGGATAGCAGTGCGTTTATGATTCCTCAATCGTCTTGAAAAAACATGAATATTTCATCTGTTACATTTGGTTCCTTGGCGAAGCCCATATTCACCTTTCATGTTATATCAACTCCACAAATTATTATGCTGTCTACTTGGGCAACCTCACCCCCCCCCCCTCTATTGACTCTATAAACAGCTCCTTACTGTAGTGGGTACAGAGTGTGTGGCTTTGATTACCCATGGTTGATTGGATCCTTGTGTTTGACAACCACTGAACATTACGAACGACCACTTAAAATGTGTCGAGTCCAAAGGAGGACATTGGTTTTAGAAATTCCAGAATTTATCAAATATTTCCTTAACTTTGTAGGAGAAAAGAAATATTGTTTAAAGGTTACAGGGATGGAAGGATTAGGTTTTAGAAATAAAAGGAGAGGAAAAAAACAAACCAATCATTTCATGACTTTCCTTACAAGATCTTTTAAATTAGTGCATTTTGCATAAAATATGTGATTTTTGAAAATACACTGTTTTTCCTGTTCACGTAATCTTAAGCTCTTAAACACGACATTTCAAACACATTGATACCAAAATAAAATATTATTATTATTATTATTTTTAAAAATT
>NW_004797709.1:251103-254781 GCF_000002075.1 Aplysia californica | reverse complement strand
CTATCATCTATCGATCTATGTATGTATGTATGTATGTATGTATGTATGTATGTATGTATGTATGTATGTATGTATGTATGTATGTATGTATCTATCTATCGATCTATCTATCTATCTATCTATCTATCTATCTATCTATCTATCTATCTATCTATCTATCTATCTATCTTTCTTTCTTCTCTCGCCGTTCTCTTTCCAGCCTTCTTGTCCCTCTTTCTTCTCTCTGGTGCTCTCCCTCTTTACTTTTCTCTCACACTGTCTCTCTTTTGTTCACTCCTCGCTCATTAGTTTAGAAAACTTTTCTTTTGTTTTTTACTTCATTTTATTCACACTGTTCGTCATTATTAAACGAAAACGTTTCTTTGAAATTTATCTCACAAAAACTGCACATACATACATGTCTCCTGTGTATAATATCTTTTAAGATAATGTAGGAAAACTCATACCGTGTATAATTATTTTTTAACGTATACTCATGTTTCTCATGTACTCACTGCTTTAGATAACAGATATTGCCAGCCTTGATACACAAGTTCAAGGCCTTCGGGGCCAAGCTGATGACATCAGAGGAGATATAGAGACATCCGTCTACCCCGCCCGTAAACAGATCATGTACGATATCTCTGACTTGCAGAATCGTGACCATGAGAGAGGTAACAGGATTGAGGAGTCCAAGGAAAGGGTACGTTTGCCGCTTCCGCATTGACGCACAGGTGGCTTTCAAAGCATTACACAATGTACTTGATATTTACTTTTGAAATCTTGTACTTGCAAAATAGTTAATAGGTATACATGCGTTTAGTGTTGCCCTTTTTCGTGTAGTAGTGAAATCTTGGACATAGTCTCTTTGGGATCATTAACCAAATAATTAAGGTGAGAGTGTCATTAGACAACTATAGTTTGCATTGGAACATTTGGAAACTCGTTAAAACCTTGACAAGGGATATGGACCAAATATAAATAAGGGGTACAATAGCTTACTTAACTTACTTACCGTCTCCTCATACCGTCAGGTACTTAAGGCTTAGGGCTGGCGACGCCACGTTTGCACGTCTCTGGCCATGTTCTCCGATATCGACACATCCAGGCCCTAGGTGATTGACTCGTCCCTAATTATACGATAGCTTACACTCTATTTAAACTGCCTCAGAGAAGAAAAACGTGCATTGAGAAACCAGTCTACATAGATTTAAGTCCAGCTCAATCATTATGAACATGGCACCGGGTCTCTTGCAGATCTACCTCATTTTCAGTTTTAGATAGGCAAACCACATTAGAGTATGGTGAAGAAACATCTAGTTGTTTGTTTCATTTAAAGAACACCGAGCTCTACCGAAAATGGAATGCACGGCTTTTTGGTTATGATTTCGACAGTTTAACTTGTATTTTCGATAAACTTGTGTCTTCTACTTTCTGAAGCATCCGTATCTTCTTTTTAAAAATCTAATGTTCCTGATCAAGCAGTCTTAATTAATGCCCTGGCTTTGCCTGGAACATTAGGAATCAAAATCTTCAGCAGGGAACAGTAGTGCGTTCTAAAAGCAAACACTCTTCATTCATTTACATCAAGATCAACAGAATTCTTGTGTTTTTCGGTGGCGCGTCAAGGTCCAGGCTATCAACGACAGACTCGACCACCTGTTCTGTAAAGGTGATGATAACAAACGTGACCTGGATGTGCTCAAGACTAAAGTAAAACAGATCATCCTTTCTATTAACAGACAGAAAGGTAAGGAATGTTAGTGATATAATGAAGAAGAAACTTGGTAAGGGAAAATAGAAAACACAAAAACTCCAATGATACAAAGAGAATATATAGGACAAGGGTGAACGCCTTTAAATGTACTTTGATCGGGGTCAAGAATCACTTCGAGCTGATATTTGAACCCGAATCAGCTACATTAGGAATACAAACAGATAGATGCATAAAAAGAAAGAGCTCATCTGCGCTAGTAGGTTATTTGAAGGAAATGTTTTGTTTATTGAAGGATGATTATACATGTACCTCGGTGTAGTGTTATGAGCAGCATCTCTGTAAAAAAAATTATTTTTTAATGCACAATTGTCACTGATCAGTAGATTATGTATCAAAAGTGGAATGGATTCACCCTTTCATGATAATGAATTCAAGTGTTATGACGCCTGTGTCAAAAGCCATCAGTTGGGGGAGGAGCACAAAGTGTGACTGCTAAATAAAAAATAATTATGCGGTACGAATCAGCAAACGATTAAGCGAAAACTTTCACTTGACAATAATTTTCAAAGTCAAATGAATAAATCCAAGTGGAAGTTTCCCACGTCCATCAATCAGCATCATATACTCAATCTAGGAGTTGGTTGAAGGGCGTCAGCAGGTCGTTAGAGATGAAAAAATAACCCCGCTATTATCATTTTTCGGGCGCTAGTTGGTCCTATCCTACCTAAAAGTCGTGATGATATTGCTTTACATGTTTATTAATCAGCATTTCCTGACCTGGGTTAAGTTGAGCTATTGCAATCGGTACAATACAGTCTGTCAAGAATTGTATGTCCAATTAGACACAAAATAAATAAATCGATTGTGAATCATTTTGATCATGTGACAGGAAATCAGATCTCGTTGAACATCATGTTACTTTTCTTGAACAGTTTCTTCTGGTAGATATCTTTCAAGTCCTTCCACACCTCTACTCTACACCGCCGCTTCCATTACCCCCCCCCCCCTCGCTCTCCCCATTTTAGGCACGACTGCAGACCGTCACCTCGACCTAGATCTCAGCAACGAGAACTCTACCATTGAATTCAACCCTGCCTTTGCAAGTGGTCCACAATTTTCACCGTTTGGTCTCACGGGGTTTACGGTCGTGCAAAGCAGCTCGTGAGTACCTTACCTTGCATGGGGCCGGAGGTTGTGCTCACTTCACTGCATGTCACTGAGCCGAAAAACAGTCCCTTTCAGTTTCAGAAAAGATATTATAGTAGAAAAGGAATAGAAAAAAAGTTGAAGCGCGGCGAAAGGCTGAAAGTGAGTGGTCATCAAATAGGTTATTTGGTGGTCACACATTTGTAAGTGCAGGTGGCCTCATTTTAACCCCCCAAAAAAGAAATAGTGACACCTCCGTTACCGCCAAAATTTCCTTTTTTTTAAAAAAAGGGTTTTAAGGCGCTCGCAGTTGCATAAGGTCATACTATGAGCGCAGGGGACACATTCAACATTTTCATTTATAGGAATTTTGAATTTTGCGCGTATGGCGGCAGAGGCCCACGCTTATCAATTTTAAAGCCACCGAGAGATATTTTACATGCGCAACTTGCTCACAGGACCTGTGAGATTTTTCGCTGTTTCTGAGAAGGCTTGGTGTAGATCTTACCAACCATAAGATCAGAGGTATTGCCAAGGAGTTTACAGTAAACAGTTCTAACTCCTTGGGTATGGCTGAAAGACAACAGTAAAAGTGAGCCAAAGAGTAGCAGTAGAAAGGCTCCAGAAATAGTCAGGAGCCACAAGGAGGGGGCAGAGTGAAAAAAAGGGGAGGAGAGAAAGTGGAAACGAAAGCAGACGACAGAACATGGCTAGCAGGAAAGGAGGTGAAAGGAGGTGAAAGGAGGAAATTTTAGAGAATCAAACATTCCCTCGCTGTCAGGTTTCGAACCCAGGACCTATTGAATGAGAGGACCTCGAGACAACGAGAGCTCCCC
>NW_004797709.1:219912-249970 GCF_000002075.1 Aplysia californica | reverse complement strand
CAAGTTGCGCACGTTAAAGATCCCTTGGTGGTCTAAAATCGATAAGAGTAGGCTTCGGCCGCCACCCGGGCAAAATTCGAAAATTTCTTACCAACTGAAAATACATGTATTAGGTGTGTCCCGCGCGCTCATATGACCTATGCAGTTGCGAGCGCCGTAAAACACTTTACAAAAACAAAATACCATGATGGTTCTTCAGATGACGCAAAAGGCGACATGTTTCCGAAAAATGACGATGATCCAAATGACCCTGACTATGATCTGTATATTAATTGGACTTAATGACGAGATAAGAATACCTGTCGATATAATCAAAGAAAACGTTCAAGAAACCATTTCATTTCGTTGTGTTATGCTGGGTAAATCAGCGACTGCAACAAAAAAGAATGTATTGTTTCCAGAATAGATCAACAAGACCTTTTGTCAAATACTGGCTGTATTAACACATAATGATATAATAATATTGACAGAATTAAGTCTTTCTTTCGGGTTACCCCGAACAGATACATGTACATCCTGCGACAGGTTGAATATTTCAAGCACAGCAGCATCTGACGAAACTGGCACAATGATGTTGAAAGGTGGGAAATGAAGTCCAAAATTGTTGAATATCCAATGTACTTCATGGGATAACATAAAAGACAAAAGAAGGTAATGAAAGTGCAAGCTTTGCACTTGACTTTCAGTAAAACTTCCAACACCGATGATTACAAGTGGAGACATTTTCTATGAAGCAGTTATGGACGTATAAATATTGGAATTCATAACTTGTTGAGCAATGGGAAAGCTATCATAATTCATTATAATATTGGCCTGGATTCTCTGCTCGTCGCGGTTGCAATGAAGCTGCACCTTGTCTGAATCACATGTTCAGTTCTCTCACACAGATAAAATTAAAAACATATATACTTTTAGGTGACGAGTGCCCAGGACAGAACAAAAACAAAAGATGAAGATCTATATTTCCTTCTGTCCCTTGTTGAACAAAAGTTTTAGAAAAAAGATGACCACTCCTCGCTCGTGGACATGCATACATTACTTGTGACACGGATTTGGCTCATATAGAAGCATACAAACAAAAATGACTTCAAATAGTAATAGTATCAGATGTCTACAGTCAACCAACAAGTCAGTCCATTCGTGGAGTTAGACCCTTTTTGTTTCCAGCAATGTGTGTTTCTTCACCATAAACCTTTTATTTGTCAGTCATCGTAGTGCACGGTTAATATTTATTTAAAAGGAAAACACAAATCCGCATGCATTGATGTCAAATGTTACACACAACTGTACATATATATTTTTTAATCACAGGGGGGGGGGGGGTCGTTTTTATGAAAATGATTTCTTTCTATTTTAATAACCCCTTTATTGTATTTAACATTCTTCTGACCGGCATCTGTGGTATTGGGGTTATGCGTTTCGCCCCTCGCGCACACCCGAGTTGGATCTCCGTGTAGGGAGATTTTTAGTCGAATATCTCGTTCTTTATTTCTGCTGGAACGCTGAATCCCCATCAGTCTGAATTGGCCCAAACAGACAGGGTCACAGCCGGCCTCCTAAATTACAAAAACTGTACCGATTGGAGGCGACATAAGAAAATATTAATTAGATTAAAATCTATGTTCTCCCCTTTACTTTACTCCCGGCAGGATTTTCTGGTCAAGTCCCCTTACCCTCAAAATGGGCTGAGGTTGTCGTTTGTTAGTTTTGTTTGGGTTTCATTTTAAAATAGAAAAATCAGTCTCACATGTTGGTGTAACAAAGAATGAGTCGTAATAAATTTGTTTCTCGATATCTTCAGACCTGTGTTTTACATACAGCGTTTGTTTACTGTGGACATTCGCCTCCAGAGAATTATAATTTCACCATCATCCCTCTTTTGGCATGGCGGCAAGGGTGCATTTACCCGATTTCTTGTTCTTTTTGGAGTTAATTTACATCATTTGCTTTTTACAAAATAAATGTATTCTAATTTTGCAGAGGCTTGGGCTCACGTGTGCGCACAAGTGTTTGTGTGTGTGTGTGTGTGTGTGTGTGTGTGTGTGTGTGTGTGTGTGTGTGTGTGTGTGTGTGTGTGTGTGTGTGTGTGTGTGCGTGCGTGCGTGTATGCGTGTATGCGTGCATTGTATGTCTGTCTGTCTGTATGCGAGAGCCTATATACCTGTGAGTTTTGTTTTTTTCGGAGTTTTAATTTATTGGACTTTCCAGATCCATACCAGTAGGTTATCGCAGATCAAGAAATGGCAACAGAGGAGATAAAAATACAACTTTGATAGGATCCTCTCTGAGACAGAATAATAAATATAATCTATAAAAATCATCACAAAAACACCAATTTTGTAACTTTCTTCTTTTCCCTCGGATATACCCAACATGTCCACCCCACCCATTCACCGACCTCTTCCTTCTGCACAGCTACTCCGATGGCTACTCTGGACCCTATCCGTCCATCTATTTGGGCCTCTCTAACTTTGTAAGGAACGACGGCGCAGACTTTGAGGCCACAGATTCCAGTTCCGGCGGATTCCAGACAGAATCGATCTACTTCAATGCCGGATTGGCTTATTTCGATACAAGAGTCTTGGTGTTCAAATAAACGCATTGACACTTGATGTAAGCGTATATGACCAGAGGGTGTGGCTTACTTTCGGGGAAAATTGATGATGCCACATAAACCTCATCGTGAAATACACAGGATGATTTTAAAAAACCTCTAAAACAAAACAACTTAACAACTTTTTTTCTGAATACCTTGCACAAAAGTAAGATTTACCTTTAGAAAACGAATCGTTGAGGTGTAGGAGAGTCCTAGCTGCAGACATCGTCAGCGGACAGACGTCTCATGGGACTCGACTTTTGAATTCTGTATCCTGGTGATATTCAAAGGCGTGCAAGCGGTGCGTTTTCGACCTGTAGTGGTCATTTTGTCTAGACATTTTAAATTCTAATTCTCTACATGTATAGATTTGAATAGACGGAACATCTCTATCCACGACATCAAAGAAGGCTTTGGGGGCTCTTTTGCTTTCTTTTCGTACTTGTGCAAAACTTAGGTAATGTCGGTGATTATTAGTAGGAGGCGAGGTATTGCTCAATCCAAAAAAAAGCTCTCTGCTCTTTACCTGTCCCCGTAGGATTATGCGATTGTGCGGCCGCGTTTTTTCGCGTAATTCTGCAACATTTGCATAATTTTGGATTATCCGCGTTTTTTCACGTTTTTTTTCCTTTTTTTCACAAAACAATTAATTAACGCCTCGCCATGTGACTAAAGGGACGTAATCACCGTAATGACTCTCATTTAAGTGAAAAGTTGGTTATTTCCCTTGTTAGAAGATCTTGTTTATGGGTTGTGATTTTGTTCCTTGAGCATGTTCAATTTTTCAATCCATCAAAAGTTGTTCTCATGTCTGCTGATGTTTCATGTTTGACAGATGTCCCTGGTCTTAGTAATGTGCCAGTATCAGAGGTCCAGATGTCCCTTTTTTTTTTTTTTTAAAACATTTTTCTTTCCTCTATAGATCTAGATTCTAGATCTAAATCTAGATCTAGATTCTAGATCTATATATAGATCTAGATCTAGATCTACAGCTGAAAGTTACAGAGATGATTATTTTTGTTTGTTTGGTTTTTTGTTTGTTACTGATGTGTATTGTTTTCTTTTCCAAATACACAACAAATTACTGATACAGATATGTTCTGTTTTCAATTTTTCTGTACATAAAACATGAAAATCATGAAACTTCGTGTTGAAAAAGTGCAAAACATGTCGCGAATGGTGTTACGGTAACTTGCAGAATTATTGCATAATTTTGCTTTTTTGTGTGTGCATAATGTGGCCTTCTAAATTTGCATAATTCTACAGGGACAGTCTTTACTAAACTTAACTATGATCTCAACAGGCAAAGGAAACTTGAGAAAAACAACATCTACAAACTTCTGTTGATGTGTTAAACTGCTGCAACTTGCAACATGGCGTGATTGTTGCAACTTTTAGTGGCAGGCCAAAAGCGAATTGGTGCGTCAAACTACACTAATGAGGACGAGGCAAAAAACGGGTTGTTTTCTTTTGCGCTTCATAGAGAAAAACTATTCTGTAGAATTATCTTAAATGAATTTGAACAAATTCCTTTTGACTGTCAAATATTGTGTTCAAATTTGAAACACAAAGCGTCAGTTGGAAGAAAATATTAACACAAAAAACAGTAAAGTTTGTTTTGGATCAACCTGTACATCATGTTAAAAAAAAAGGAAATAAAGTGACTGTAAACAAACACTGTCTTGAAACCAATTTCTTACTTGTTGATATTTAATTTTGTTTTTATGTCCATGTAGTCTAAGTCTAAGGTCAATGTTATATTTTCATGAACTGGTGATTGTCGTGGATTTATATTGTTCTTTTTTAAGTGTAGTAACGTTTGCACATACCTGTATATGAATATAATGTGAGCAAGTGCACTATATGCGCGTTTGTGTGTGTGTGTGTGTGTCTTTGTGTGTGTGTGTGTGTGAGAGAGAGAGAGAGAGAGAGAGAGAGAGAGAGAGAGAGAGAGGGTGTGTGTGTGTGTGTGTGTGTGTGTGTGTGTATGTATGTATGTGTGTGTGTGAGTGTGTGTGTGTATGTGAGTGTGTGTGTGTGTGTGTGTGTGTGTGTGTGTGTGTGTGTGTGTGTGTGTGTGTGTGTGTATGTGCCCGAGCGTGTTCATGATAGCTTGTTAACTTTGGTGATTCCAAAATTGGCCTATTCCATCCCGTCTCAAGGAGTCAGCAACATAATCTTGGTCTTGGACGTTTTTTCCGAGAGGACACAGTAGGTACACCATCGACAGGGTGGCCAGGGAAATCTTCCTCCTAAAAATCCTACCACGCCAAAAAAAATCCTACCACTATAGGTCAAGTTGTTTCTTGCCATTGTCAATGTTAAGGCTCTCGTCAAATAGAATCACGTAGAAGGGGTTATTTCGTACACATCTTAGGATAGCAGAGGACTTCATCACCACTGCGATCCCAAATGTTCCAAGGTAGCCAAGTTTTGAGCGATTAACCTGAAAACTCAGCTATTTTAGAGACTGAAAACATCTCATGAATGAGAAAACTCGTGTCAAAAACTGCTCTAGTTGATTACTATTATATTACTGTCCGAGTACATTCCAAAAGAATCAAAGAAGAATCGAAGAATTGAAGAAGAAGAAGAAGAAGAAGAATACGAAGAATACGAAGAAGAAGAATACGAACACGAAGAAGAAGAAGAAGAAGAAGAAGAAGAAGAAGAAGAATACGAAGAAGAAGAATACGAACACGAAGAAGAAGAAGAAGAAGAAGAAGAAGAAGAAGAAGAAGAAGAAGAAGAAGAATGCAGATAACATCTATAGCGCCCACTCCCATTCAATATAATATAGCTCTTGGCCCAAAAGTTTATTTAAGAAGAGGTTTAACGGCGCTCGCACGCAACTGCATGAGGTCATATGAGCGCCAAGGGGTGGATGTCAACAGAGAAGTCCTTACAGGGAATCGGACTTACTCTGCTCACCTTTCTAGCTTCAACAGCACAAAGTCTGTTTCGAATATCAAGGCAACCCGGAAATAGCGGGTCACAAGAGTGTGACAAACATACAAAATTTAAAAGTAGAGGAAAAATGACAATAGTAAGGATTAGGAAAGAAAAAGCAGCAGTTCCCAGTTATAGATCAGGCACAGATATGAGCGTGACATTGATGAATCAGCCCATTTACAATTCTACTGTGCATTTATCGTATTTATCAAACTACATACTGGCAATCATTCTTCGGCTTTCTCTGCTTCAAAATAGTTCACAATGACTGCACAATTAATTTTAGTAAGAGTTTTATGGCACCTGCAACACAATAAGGTCATACAAGTGCCAAAGATTAGAGGGGTTACAAGGGAATAACAAACACAAAAAAAGAAGGAGAGATCAGGACGACCGATATTTGAAAGGAAAGAAGGAGCAAACCACACCAGAGCACCCGCCAACCACCCAGGACTGCACAATGAGTACCATTACTGCTGTGAGAATCCAAAAAGCCAAAAAGCGAGACTGTAACACCACCAAACCAACAAAGAGGTGTAAGGAGGCAGAGAGACACGTATGTGCAAAATACTACATCAACACAAGTAACACATTTCAAATACTTTATTTACTTGTCACATAATTCATTGAACAGCAACAAACTGCATTCGACAAATTTCTTAAAAAATACAAGCCTTATCAAGTCAAGTTCAGCGAAGTAAATTTCCATAGACCCTACAATTGTACATGCCTATGTTCCTCATGGTACGAAAAATAGCTATTACCTCATCATCGTTACTGAAGGGATATGAAAATGGGTAATTTTGTAAGTCCCAGTCCCTACATTTCCAACAATGACTCATCTTATCTATCTTAACTCATTGACCCTGAAATTGATTTCCACGGTTTGAATTTTTTTTTTTACAACTCAGCTCAACTGACGTTCTACCACTTTATCTCAACATGATGTGATGTGAATCAACTCAGGATAGACACAAAGACATAACATAGACACGAAGACAAAGTAGAATAGCTTCCCTTTAGAGAACTTTTGTACAATGTTTTCTTGCATCCATAGTGTTTACATGAGAAAACCTATGCGCATCAAGAAGCTTCACCCGCTGAGGAGCACACGCTCCGGTTTAATGAGCTAAATAAATTATTTTTGAAATCTCTGCAAGGTAAGATGGAAAGACTGTCTACACTTTGACACTGGAAACAAAACAATTAAAGTGAAATGAACGTATCAAAGTAATTGGGATATATAGTCCTATGTTAAGGCAATCCTTTGACACAATAACAGACAAATATAAACCATAACAATCTCTAAAGAATTGCTTCATCTCATTGACAAATTTTCAGTCAACAGAGAAAAAATGTAAACCAAGCCACAAAGAAGGCAATGTACAAAAATAAATCAAACAGGAAAGTTATGAAACAAACACCAAATAAAATACGAAACACAATCTTCCCCTCAAAGTAAAATGACACATCTTTGGTTCCCCTCAGCTTTCTCAATCTCACGTAAGTGGTAAGAGCCAGCAACAGTTTCAGAAAGGACACATAGGTCGTACAAATTTTTAAACACTTTTGGCAACACAGGTGCCACTTCCATCGTATGCATTGTCACATTTATTAGATTGTACCAAAAGACATGAAAGAATCTACTGCATAAAATAAGCCATAGACTATAAATACATTTTACCTTTCTTTAAAATGGAATACTAAAATTTATGGAACTCCTAACACACTTTCGTTGTTAGAAAATTCTGCTAGACCTACCATGATAGACAGCACCAGAGCAAGTAGAACATTCTTTCCTTAAGAAAAACAAAACAAGACATCATGAAGCTACAGACGCAAGGAAAGACAATAATACAGTGGTAGGTCATGAAAAACCGACGAACTTGATTCCTATCAACAAAGTTATGTTGCCATTGCCCACATAAGACTGGACAATAAAAATTCATGCGAGGAACACCCCAGACTTTCGTATTTCCAGAAATTTCTGGAAAAGAGATTTCCCCAGCCTCAGTTTTAACAGTACCCACAGAAGAAGCATCCACCCCAGAAAGCACTCATCCGTTGACCATCATTCGAGGCACAATGCTCATGGCCATCAGCTCCTGGAACAGCAGCTTGCAGGCGTACGGGATGCGGATCTGGGAGATCTGGACAGAGAAAAAAACCCAACATAACATAGATATATCCTCACCGTCGTTCATCATTGTTGAGTATGTCAAAATACACGGTTTTTAGGAGAAGCATAAAAACTGCTTATTTCAGGCTGGACATTAGTCTAATACAAAATCTTTAATATATGTAAATCCATTACTATTTTAAGAAGGGGAATGAGACTAGGACCAATAAATGAGCCTCATCAAACTGAAACATACTTAATTTTTATTTTTTTTTATTTTGATGTAATGCAATGTTGAATGACTGCCATGATATAAAGCTCACATCAAAGGACCTGTAGCATTTTTAAAAACCCAACTTTTTCATGTTTTTTAAACTCTGGACTTCATAATTTCCATAACCTTAGTCATTCATTTTTTCACTTTAACCCATATTTGAGGTCCTCAAGCTCTTCATGATTTAATCCAACAACAGTGAAACAAAATTACCACTGCCCACCATGTAAGTGTTGCAGCAGTGGAAAAAGAAGTAAATGGGAGACTACTAGTATACTAGGAAGACAACTGATCCCCATTGTCAAGTGTTGTTCAAAATAATACAACTCAACATGCCTCTTCATCCCTTTTCATAAGCAACATCTACTTAAAAAACTTGACTAACAAGAAATTATCTATTTGCAAGTAAATAGTTTTTATTTTATAATAATAAGATATTGCAAATCTGGCCCTCACACTGTAAGGTAACCAATAACATAACCTAAACCTTTTTATTTCCTGAGGTCTAGATACAAGTTGAACATATTCAAATTAAATCTGTAACAAACTCTGCAGTCATAACAATACCATGTTGATTCAAAATACACTCAAACATAACCTGCATTTAATACAAATACCCTTAACCATTGCTATTTCAAAACACCTCATGAAGACATTTAAAAATAAAACTGTAAACACTATCCACCAAAAATAAAAAGCAGGAGACAGAAACAAAATGCACTTTACACCTTCCTGAACAAACATTGGTGAAAAAGTCTCTTCCAACGCTCGTCCAAGGACATACCTGTGTCTTGTTCTTGCACGAGCGGCACTCGAACGTCTGGTTGCGCAGATTGGCAATGGCAATCAGACCGCACAGGTTGCACACATGCACACGATACGGGTCAGAAGCTTCAAACAAACGTTCTCGCAAGAACTGAGCAGCTCCGTGAGCAATCTGACAGTCCCGCTCCATCTCTCCAAACCGAAGACCTCCATCACTGAGGAAAGAAAAAGAAATAACATGAGGCTTTGAAAGCTACTTCCACGTTTCTTTTCTTAGGAAACTCAATCAACATGACGTAATTCTCCATAGAAAAAAACAGAAGACCTAAATTCAGTTTTTACACAAAAGGCAGTCAAACAAGTAGGAGTCTCAGCCATATTTGTAGTCAACACAGCAACCCTCGACAGAAACATGATCAATGTCGCCTTGTACTGCAAGCAGTTTATTTTTTTGACAAAAAACCTTACATATAAAGGCTTTCAGCGCTGCCTGTGCTGGGCATCTCTTACTTCTTCAGCCCACATCTAGGACACCTGAACAATAGACATGTCCATTTCAAGACTTTTTAAAGTTAGTTTTAGTAGAGGTTTTACCGCGCTCGCAACTGCATAAGGTCATATGAGCGTCAGAAGATTAGAGGTGTTACAAGACAGTAACAAACATAAAAAAGAAGGGGAGAAAAGGACGATAGATGTTTGATAGGAAAGAAGGAGCAAACCACACCAGAGCACCCACCAAAACCCACATTTCAAGACATATGCTGAGGATTTCAATATTGCTCTTGCTTGCATACAGCTACTCAAAACAAAGTAGGTTAGGAGGGTGGGACACATAGCAAAGAACTAAATAACTTAATGATCAAGGACTTTTCCAGGTCAAACAATCACATGTAAATTTTCTCCTGGCTCACCGAGATCTTCCCTCCATAGGCTGTCGGTTGAGAATCTGCACGGGTCCTCTGGCACGGGAGTGGATCTTGTCGTCCACCATATGCTTCAGACGTTGGTAGTAGGTGGGGCCCAAAAACACTTGAGCATTCAGCTTGCGGCCAGTGAAACCATTGAACAGGACCTGTTCATCGAGAAGGAAAGAGGGAAAAAAGGCACAGGTCACAATTACAAGTAACATGTCAATTCACACAATGTATGAACAAGACTTCTGCTCACAAACAACATCCCCATTCCTTTGACTAGGTGAGCCCACATAACAGACATACAGATAAAAACACATTTCTTTACAGAGCTGATGATATTGCAGAAAGCAAAAGAAAACCAACAAGATTTTTAGTTAACAAAATGCTAAATATCTTAATCCTATCTCTACACCGATGGTAAAAGAAATAGATCACCTAGCCCATGATGTCCATGTTTTATTCGTTGCAGAAGTCAACCAGAAGACATAAATAAACACATAAATTTAAAAAAAGATTTTAGAGGGCATTGAACCATGAGCCTACTAAGAGAAAAGTTGATGTGGACAATGATGGCATGATAAAAATAGATTCCCATCGCCGTTTACACAATCTAGATCATTTAAGAAGTAGGCTGTTTCAACCCATAACTGTTAAAGGCCATTCTGGGCTGATTACATGGGATATAGTATCCCAATAAAAAAGGTGAAGATATTTGAAAAATAACTTTTCCCACAGGAGCATCCAACTCATGTCTTCTACATGTAATGGCAAAGAGAGCAGCCATCAAACCAGGCCCAGTAGACAACAGCATCTTTGTAAAAGCATAACAAGCCACAAAGAATCCAGCCAACCTCATTTCCTCTCAAGTTGTAGCCATAGCGCTGCAGCAGCTTGGAGACTTTCTGCACGTTGACAGTATCATTGAAGGGGGTGGCGTCTCCAATCTCCCCCTTGTTGGCAGCCACCTTGCCCTGGAGGCACTCGATTAAATGGCCAATGGTCATTCTGGATGGAATGGCGTGGGGGTTGATGATGATGTCTGGCGTGAGGCCCTCACAGGTGAACGGCATGTCCTGCAAGAAAAGGCAAAGAAATCTTTAGTTTATGAAGAAAATGGCGATTCCATGGAAAATGAAACTGCAGTGACAAACCTGACATGGAAAGGACAATCCACTGAAAAAAATTCTAAGCACAGACAGAGCCATTTTTTATTCTTACCTTCTTCTACCAACCCCCCCTCTCCCCCCTCCAGCTCTTCACTGTTTGGAATTTTGTCAGCAAGTCATAATCTCCTTATTATACGTGTCACTGCAGTTACTTTTTTAATGGGATGGCCGAAATAACAGAAAGCTGAAAAAGTATTTCTTCTTCCCCACAGATAGGAAATTTCCAGCCATACCTTTCTCGAGTGGTAGTTCATGCTGAGACAACACAATAACACTCACACCTGGCCAAGAAAACGACGAGCTGCCCCTAGCTGCAGCATTATCAACTGACCCGAAAAAGATTCACTATCAACTCTCGTCAGCCACAAATATGGCACTAGATACAATTTTCATCCTTTTCCAGTAGTTTCAATTACTGCTGAGACACATCTTGCCTATAATCCCTTACCCTTCACTAAAATTGCCAAATACAAGAGGAAATCATCAAAACTGCTCACTGCTTGTCCATGGCCAAAAAGCTTCACTAAAACCTAGGAAGCAACATACATTAATACAGTATTAACAGAGAATAATTAAAAACCAACATGACTCAAGAACAGTCAGCAGCAAGGGGGGTGGGAGGGTTGTAATATCCAAGACCTACCTCTTGTCTGTATGAGATTCCACAGGTTCCTTTCTGCCCGTGACGACTAGCAAACTTGTCTCCAATCTGGGGTGTCTTCACAGTGCGCACCCTGATCTTACAGAACTTGTAACCTTCATTGTTGATGGTCACCATCACCTGGAGCACAAAACAAAAATTCTTTATCATGTTGCTGCTGAGGTATCAATAGCTATGAAAGTAATACCTCTTTCTTTCCTTTTGTCGGATTATTCACTCAACCGCATCTATTACTACTGAACAACTGTTGTGGTGAGTTTCCAATCAATTTGAACTGACAAGAAAAAAAGAGTTTGTTAGAATTAAAGGGTACGTGTAACAAAAAAACCTGAACTTATACCACTGAGACAAAATTTATCGCACTTGAAATCCACAAACTAACACTTCTGTTTTCGCTGATTTCCTAAAGATGGGAAAATTTCACCATCACTTATCTATTGGTATAGTTTTCTGAACCAGTAATCTTATAACCCAATATTTTAGTTCAGAGGAAGTCACATTTTCAACACTGACAGACCAGTACCTGGTCCACAATGCCAGTCTCACTTCTTCTCATGAACACACTGGAGTCTCTCTTGCTGAACCTCTTGGCTGTGCTGTCCAGCTGAAATACAAGAGTCGATACAGAGATAAGACAAAGGCATGTATAAGACATGTATACATGATGTTGTTTTGGTCAAGTTAAATTTGCTTGGGAACTGGTCCAATAACAGTTAAATCCAGAATATTTCGAGAATGGCAACACTGTAACAAAATGAAAAAAGTGCTTTTCTAGCCTTGTGCTATACAAATGCAGACCTGCCACTCTATGAAACCTCAAAATCAGGATCTCAGGGAGAAAAAATCGGGATTTGGTGAAAAAAATCGGGATCAACAGCAAATCACCAAGGTGACTGCGAAAGCTACTTAATATTTTTCCACAGGTGTCCATAAATTACTTGGCATATATGCACTCTGAGTGTCTTTGTTTGTTTGTGTGCGCGCGCGCGCGTGTGTGTGTGTGTGTGTGTGTGTGTGTGTGTGTGCGTGCGAGTTATTAATTTTTGTAAATCCTGAAGCATCCCTTCAAGCAGTCCTAGTCCAAGTGTCTATACTCCCCCCCTCCCTCCACCCCACCAATAAGTCCCGAAATACATGAACTTAAGTTGACCCCATTAACGGACGGTCCCCGACACGCAGAACTCACACGGCGATATGTCACGTGACACGAATGCGCGATTAAAACAATTTTACTAACGGGTCCGACTAACTGTGCGTTCACTCAAAACACTCGGATGAGCGACAGTCGTTCTACTTCTAGTACTCTAGGATAACGACGGAGGCCGACCGACCAATTGTACCAACAAATCTCTTATCCCTTATAATGCGTTCAGACTAAAGCAACGACAACGGCCAAATGTTAGTCTTATCAGCGCAGTTACATGTAGTTGTGTAAGGGTCGGTCGTCCGAGTGTTTGATGTGAACGCGCAGTTACCAGACTCCGGACAAGGCTTGTTTTGAAAGTAACAGCGAAACTACGAATATTATCGATTATTTGTATGTCCCAAATTGTAACAGTTACCAGGCTATCATCGGAGAATTCTGAGTGTGGGCAAAGATCCCACACAACTTGGGGCGAGTCAACTACTAAATGCGGCATCGATATTTCGGGAAATAGTGCCCCGAGTTCCTACTGACAAAAAGGTCAACGGGTGCTTCCCGCGATAAAGGAGAAGGCAGAGTAAGTTTTTAGAAAAATACGGCAGAACAGCAGACTGGGACAAAAAATCGGGATACACGCGATCGAAATCGGGAAAATCGGGATGCTTGAGATTTGGGGCAAAAAATCGGGATATCCCGACTAAATCGGGATGAGTGGCAGGTCTGCAAATGTAAGATACAAAGTAGAAAAAGAGCAGTCCAAACACCTGTGCCTGACAATTTTTTTAAAAAGTCAATGATTAGAAGCAAAAGTCTTTCTTTTGATTTCAGGAAATATTGTGTCATCACAACTACAAACAGCAACTGTAACACCCCAGGGCTGCCAACCCATCTCCATGTTTTTTAGCAATGTCCATGAAGAAAATTAGTAATTTCCTATAAAAATTCGTAATAGTGCTCTCATTTTCAAATTACTAAATTACAACCAACAAAAATATGTCTTCATTACGAAAAAATAGGGCTCGTGTCTTTCACGATGCTTCTATGCTTCTACTCGCGTACGGTATTATTATGGGCAAGGCTAACTAGCGCAAAGTAGGCCAGCTGTTCCTTTTTTTTAGGGGGGCGGGGGTTGATTCAGAGATTGGCGGTTTTCCGACTATTGGTGGACGATTTACAGGTCTGCACTAAGATTTGTAAAATTAAAAAAGGGCCAAAAATCTACTGACAGTAAAAATCGTAATAAATTGCCTTACGCTCAGAATTTCGTAGCGAAGCTAAAAAATCGTAATGATTACGAAAAAATCAGAATGGTTGGCAGCCTTGCCTCCCTCACCCTGCCAGATAATCAAAAGTGCAGTGGATATTTCAAGCTGTATCATTCGTATCGTCTATCATTTTCTGAGTTCACTGCTGGAAGGAAAAACCAACATACTCCCTCTGTTTTCTTTGCTAAAATTAACTATTACAAAATTTGATTTTTTTAAAAAAAGACCTCATCTCTAAGCTGAGTAGATGTAAATAGTAACAAAGAGGGCCTTTGTCCACCGGCCAAAGATGTACGCCCTCCACAGTTTGATTTAAAAACATAAACATTAATATTCCAAAACATACGAGTGATATTAAGTAAAGTCTATATCCTCTCTCTCTTCCTCACTTAATCATCATGGAAAACACCAAGCCTTCTGCCAGCAAAAGTGCTATTTCGTGTATCACTCAAAAACAAAAGCAAGGTTAAAAAGTATGCAGGCGACTAGTTCCGTGATCTAAATGAAGAACAAACCTCATCATCATTGGCCGGCAGGGTGAGCGTCTTCCCAATGAGCACATCATCTCCTGACACACGAGTGCCTGGGGCAATGATACCATCCTCGTCAAGTTTGTCATAGATGGCAGCTCGCATCCCTGGTGAAAGTAGTCGGCAAAGACTATAATGATCAGGTTCATAATGGCAAACAACAATTTTCATTTCACAACCATTCCACAGTGTGGACCAAAAGATTTTCATAATTAGAGCAACCGTATTTGCTGCTGTTTGTACTAGCATATTAAATTATACGACTTTTTTAAAGTACCTCTCCATAACATATAAATATGCCTATGAGTATCAAGTCAATGCCCGTCTCCAAATGGGTGCAGATGATTTGTCATAGCAAATCAAACTCTTTTAATAATGAAACAATGACTGGTCTTAACAAATGTAAGCAAAGTAATATCTTTGGGGGGAAAAAAGGGTTAGAAGCTTTTACAAAACTGCTCAAAACAATTATCTGTTTTACCAAAAGAATAACATGCTCCACATACATCATCTAGTCGTTGAAATATTTTACCTTGGACTGTTTCCCTGTTGGGCTTTTCAAATATTTCCTCTTGGTCAAGTCCTTTCTTTGACTCTGCATCTTTGTAAGACCGGAAGAAAAATGATCTGTAACATAGAAACAAACACTCTGGACTGTTATAACAAAATTTTAAACAGGAAACAGAAAGTCAATGAAGAAAAAAGCTTGGAAGTCTAAGATCACAACAATATATCAGCAAAATGTCCTTACTCCCATTTAAAAAAAATAATGCAGAATCCAGTGTTCAAGGGATTAGAAGTGAGATAGGCTCACAAAAAGTCCCAAATGATGCTGGTGACAAATTGTTTGGGAGGGTGTTCATGTGACAAACCTTGCTTAAAAAAACAGTGTTGCACAGTGAGGACCAATTTGTAAAAATTATCTGTGTTGGGATGATATTCTTTTCTGTGACATCGATATTACCACTAAATTGCTTTATATATGCACTGTACTTTCCATTGCAATTCTACTTTCAACAAAGGGATCAATAAAAGTGTGTTGTTGGGTCTTTTTCAATCTAACATAAAATTGGAAAATTGGCTCAAACAATCGTACAAAGGTGTCCAATATTGCTTGTAATTGAGCCAATACATTTTTGTCCTTCGGTGTTCCACTGATAACAACTTTAATATCATAGACATGAAAGCTGTGCACATCAAGATTTTAAAAGTCAACACACCCCATAGAAACGGAAGAGAAGAAAGCAATGTCCAGAGCTTGCATGACCCAACCAAAACTAATAACAAAAACAAAATAGATCTTGTTAGACAAGCAACTTTCCCAAACACCTCAGTTTCGTCTAGAACTGTTGAACTTACCGGAAGTACCCTCTGTCAATGGCCGAGGCATTCAGAATGACAGAGTCCTCTTGGTTGTACCCAGTGTATGAGGCAATGGCCACAATGGAGTTGATGCCTGAGGACGGACAGCAAAAATACATTACAAGTTATTACATGTACTTCAAGCCAACATTTTTTTAAAGCACTACTCAATACAAAGTTCAGATTTGAAACAACCAAGCTTGTGTTGTGAAATAAAAAGTAAACCCATGTTATAAATAAAATGGTCTCGACAGAGAATAATTGATATTGTTGCTCTCCATACATCCATGTGATCAAGGCTGATCTGTACGAGTGTTACTGAGCATGCAAATCCTACATTTAGACTTGGAGAGCACAATAAGTGTAGTTTAAATGTGCATAAATCAATTAGAGAGCAGGTGGCCAACGATATCAAGATTGGACAAATCAACTGTTTTGTGCTACCTACCTAAAACTGAAGCCACTCTAGTCAGTAAAAACAATAAGAGTACCTTCGAAAACAGCATGTTGCTACCTGCCAGACAAGGAATGCTTTTTGATTGATAGAGATAATATGGCCATGTACATAAAAATTAACTGCACTATGAGATGGAATATCTTACAATCAGTTACTCCCCTGAGTTCTAGCAGAGGTACACAGAAGAACAGGCATCTTCTTACAGTTCCTTGCCCATAGTCAAGATCACTCACCAGCAGGAAGCTCTCTGAACCTAAGGTACTCCATGGACCTTGTTGTGACCAGAGGTTTCTGAGGGTAGAACAGTCCGTGAGCCAAGGTGTCCATTCGCACGTGGTAGTTTGTGATGTAGACACCCATAGCTTGCTTGCCCATAGCAGACTGGTAAGTGTTACGAGGAGACTGGAAAAGGGACAGGGAAAATCAAATAAGATATAAGTGTTGCTCTCACAACAGGTATCCTTAAAAAAATATTCCTACACACTTGAAATTTGTTATCATACCCTATTTTCTTGCACTACTGGATCCTCGAAGCATAAAACAATGACAGGAATAAAAACTCGAACTTTTTTTGCTAGACTTTGACTGTCGTCGCCGTTGCATACAATTAATAATACTCTGTATAGGTCTGCTAACAATCTGTTTCAGAAGTTTTGAAACATTTTAATCCAGATCAGCAAATCTCAAAATGAACATGGTGACAGCTTAACAATTACTTCCCTCATAAGTACAAAATAATTTCAAATCAAATCTCACTACGAACAAAACCAAATAAAACAGAAAATTTAAAAAAAATTTCAAACCTGGTTGTGATCGGGGAATGGGATGATGGAAGCGCAGACGCCCAGGATCATGGCCGGGTGAATCTCACAATGGGTGTAGGTGGAGCAGTAGGCGATACCCTTACCGTCGGACATGAGATCGGCCGGGGACATGGCCAGCATCACCGTCTCTTCCTCTAGAGGGTCAATGTACTCTACCACACCACTTGCAACCAAATCTTGCCAACTGGAAACAAAAGGAAAAGCAAGTTGCGAAAGAGTAATGAAAATATAAAATCTGTTGATAATGCCCTGTCACCAAAAAAAACAACCTACACAAACTCTATATAGTATCCATTTAAGGCAGTAAAAGACAATAGAGTGTAAGAGGCAGAATTTATAAATTACCCTTCAGCTTCAATATGTTAAAGCTAAAATCAGCCAGTCACAAGTTACATTTACATAGAATAAAACAAACCAAAACAAGCTCTCTCGTAAAGCCCAAATAAAAGTCCTCTTCTTTGCAACCTTACGCCAAGCGGCAAGACCCCAAAAAAATATACAAAAAATTAAAACCATATGGGTACTACTAAGCCACAAAATACATTTCTATAAGTCTCTAGTCCCATGGTAGCTTCGGCTGAAAACCATAGTTACAATGTGCCGCAGACATAAGAAGTATAATGTCTGGTTTGAAGAAAGAAAGCTACTAGAGTTGACAATTTACTTCATTGAATAACAACCCAGCTCATCATCATCACCTGTAATTGTTGAACTCTCTCTGTTTCAGTTGTTTAATGTGACTCTGCTTCAGTAACATTTTCTGGTTCTCGACGATCAGAAGGGGTCGACAAATTCTGCCAGCATCAGTGTAGATTCTTATCTCTTTATCACCAAAGTCTCTGATCATGGACACCTGAAGACAAAAAGGTTCTCCAAATATGAACAAATGTAAAGAACAGAAGATAAAAAATAATCTCAACTTTCTCCTGAACAATTGACCCAAGTCTACATTTTCCTTTACAGCAGAAGCTGCTATAGATTTTTTTCAGGAGAGAATGAAAAGCTTTTGATCCTACTCATTTTCAAAAGAAGATAGCCATTACCTTAACCTGAACCCTTATGTGTCAAACGAAACCTAACTATGTCTTGTACCATCAAGTCAATATCAGACAATACTATAAGGAAATTAACTCTTAAGCAGTCAAGACAAGTCCCCCTAATTTCAGAGTTCTTTCTTAACTTTTGAACTTACGACCACTGCTTACACAATAACTGTTTACTCAAAGAAAAAAAAAACTTTTTAAAAAATTGCGGGAAACGCAATTTATTATTTCATAAATACACGATAAAGATAGACAACAGAGGAATAAAAATGAGTTTGAGGATTGAAGACAAGAGCACACTCCCCAAGCAGGTCGTTAACAATCAATACGACTAAAACTCCTCTGTTTGCCACACTTATAAAATGTTAAGTGCATTCACTAAGTTAGTGAGGCAGCAAACAAAAGATGCTGACACCTTGTTACAAAAGAAGGGACACACTGAATAACCCAAAGCACCACAACATAGATAAATGAAAAATGATAGGAAATAGCCCGACAAAGAATAAAGCACCAAAGAGCCTCCACGGCAACAGCAGCTAAAAAGACAGAGTGACAGCTGCAGGTCCTTATAGATCGTGGTATAGTCCAACAGAAAGTGTATATTCTGACATGCAATAGAAATGCGGCTGTCAATAGGAAATGAAGAAAAATCAAGCATGTCTGGGCAAAGCAAATGAAATGGTAAGTCTTGTCCCCAAATTCTTACCTCCGAGACAATGATGTCCATCTCACGCCTCAGTTTCCTCAAAGTGCTCATCAGCTGATCAGCATCCCTGTGTATGCCAACCCAGCAACCATTCACAAAGATTTTGGTGGCACTGCAGATAGACCACAGAAGAAAAAAAATACAAATTATATGATCAATGTTTTATTTTAAAAATAATGATAATATAAAGGGATTAATGAGACACTAAACATGTACTTACTTAGAATGGAAGTGGAATGAGTGGAAAGTCCTAAAAAATGCCATCCAATTACCATCTGAGCCCTTTCAGATCTCAAGTACCTCAAACAAAGTGATATTTGACAGCTGTCTAAAAATCAGCAAAAGACAAACCAAAGTTAAAAGATACAAAAAAAACAAAAAAAGGAAAGCAAAATGTAGCAACAAAATAGACTGAAATCTTTATAAGACAATATAACTCAGAATAAGTGATTTTTAAAAAAGGAGATTGAAATGAAAGACAAATCAACGGCAATTGCAGAAGTGAAACACTTTTGAGTGGAACAAGAAAAAAAAAAGGTAAAATCGTCATTACAATACGTGCAAGTGAACACAGTTACAAAGAAGTTCCATCAGAAAGGTATATTAACAGTCTGAAAACATGGAACACTAAGTTAATCTATTAAAAATTGACTAATGAATAAAAATGAATTTAGGACTGATAACAGGCTCATGGACCTCTCAATAATTCTTTAACTCTGAAGAGTTCATTCCGGGCTCTCCGACTTTTATTTTAAAATTTGGTCCTTTCTCTTGAAAAACAAGTCAGTCTATCTCGTCTCCTGGGTCAGATAAAAATTGCACATTTACTGACTTAATGCATACACTGTTTCTTTGGAAGATCCAGACCCATTGACATCATTCAGTATCTACTGGCATCACATGCGACAGATAAATAAGACACGCTGCTACAAAACTTACTCAGTGATAGCCGAAGGAGCCACTTCTTCCAAGTTTTCCATGCTCCACTCCTCCAAAAACTCCAGGATGGGTGATGGTTGGGATCCCACAGAAATGTACGCCATCAGGGCCAAGTTTTTCACCAGTCCGACAGCTCCTCCCTTTCGGAGTCAAAATTAAAGGTACACATAAATACAAACCAACCAAAGAAAGGCAGTTTGAAATATTTCATTATAGTATATTTTGTTTGACACTTTCTACCCACGCAGCGTGTAACACTTATCCCCACGGACCAGGATACAGGTGAGGTAAATGCTATATTACACCGGCGCCACACCGATTGGCGTCCCGTGGGGGCAAAGTGAAAAATCTGTATATCCTAAAACAAAAAACGTTGCAATATTCATTTTACCAAAAACATCTAGCTCTCTGCAACATTCTCTTCACTCGTTACGTCATTAAATACAGTATGAAATAGATCTTATATTTCCAAGCAGAAAAACTGAAGAAAGGGAATTCAATATCATTAATATCACCTAAAAATAATTTACAAGACGATTTGGGAACTGTAGCGCTACCAGTTCATAAAACAAAAGAGGTACAACAACAGAATCACAGCCGAAAGCTCATTTCTGAATGAGGTGATTTCTAATTTTAAGTCAACTGATAGTAGAGAAGGAAAAGAAACTACCTCAGGAGTCTCGGCAGGACATATCATGCCCCACTGAGTGTTGTGTAGTTGTCTGGGCCTCGCAAGCTTGCCATCTCTTCCAATGGGCGAGTTGAGGCGTCGCAAATGAGACAATGTGGAGGCAAATGTCAATCTATTCAACACCTGAAACAGAAGATGTACATCTAAATTATATTGTGAAGTATATGAGGAGGGGAAAAGACAACAGTACACACGTTTAAGAATATAGCATCATAGAAAGAGCCAGGAATAGTTTTTCTTCATAGTTAGGACAAATGTCTTCGATCCTTCTTGGGAAAAATGTTATCAATACTACAGACAAAATTGTTCTGTGAAAGACCAGTGAATGGAGAAAATGAACTCATGCGTTGTGCTATTTGCTGTGCAATACCAACTATCTGTCACCACATGAGAAAATGAACATAGAAACGGAAAAGTACCTGAGATACACCAGCTCTGGCCTGATGAGCTTTTTTCTGGTCTCCCCAGTTGCCAGTAGCCAGAGAATACTTGAGGCCATCAGTGATGATCCTCGTTTTGATGGCCAACTCCATGTTGAACTCCTTACTTCTGTCAATGAACTTTTGTGCGTAGATACGAACCTCTTTCATGAGGTTACGGAACAACCTGAGAAGAAACCGCAACAAATTTCATCAACTCAGAATTCATTCTTTTCCTACATTATCAGGCTGTAAGCACACATATATATCAAGGGAAGTTTTAGGTCCCAAAAACCTATAAACTCAACAAAATCTTTTAGCTCACTCAAAAGAGAGTATGTACACATAGTGGTGAACAAGCAGATGTCTACAATCTGTCTCTATGAATAACTCCAAATTAGTAAACATCAATGTTGGCTTACGTACCCTCTAAAGAGAAAAGCGAGCAGTGGTCCTGCCAAATCCAATCTCTTGTTGCCGTAGTGATCACGATCATCCACTTCTCTCCTACCCAAAGCTGCCAATAGAAGTCTGTGCACCATGTATCTGTCAAAACATAAAAGATTAAACATTAATGAATCAAGAACATTTCTTCCAGACAGAGAAACCACAGGCAACCTAGAAACTGCCAGCAGTAGAATAATGAACAGGACTTTCATTACAATATACATATATTTTGGAGGACTTGCATAAACCATGAAAGAATCTTTTAATGTTTCGACAAAGGAATAATTCTGCAATAAACTTGAAACTTTGAAAAATAATAAACTTATTATGACTCTCAATCAAAGGATCTGCATATTACCAACTAACTCAAACAATTTCACAGATACCTAAAGCTGAAGGACCAATTAATATTTGAGCGATACGTTAAATATACAGAAGGAAAAAAAAATGTCATACCCTAAGAAATACGCTTTCTTTGTCTCACAGAATTCACTGACACCAACATGAGGCAACATTTCTTTCTGCAGAATCTCTCTGGCATATTTGATTCTCTTTTCTTTAGTGACACCTGGACGAGCTCCTCTTGCACCAATGAAGTTCAAGGCCACATTCTGTTCTTGAATGACAAAAGCCTCATCAAGGGATGGCTTGACCTGTGGCAAAAAACATAGCAACCTTTAAATCGAACTTCATAAAATACGATTTTCAATTACAAACTTGATAAATGTAAAAACAAAATAGATTGATACAGCACATAAATAAATACTCTCAAAAGCATAAGATGTATGTTTAACAATTTGTGCAGACAGTAAGTTTAACAAAGTAGCCAAACAGTATTGTCTACATCACAATATAAATATATGCAAACAAGGGGTCCACAAAAATAAACCAATTTCTGATATCCTGAATCTGAAGAACAGTCTTGAACAGTCCACAAAGCATGGGGAAAAACACAAACAGGAAAAAAAAAAAAATGACAAGTAGAAGAGCCGATCACAAAAACATCTCATAAAGAGTTTAACAGAAAGCCTAAAGTACACATGGCATATGAGAAAAATCCCTCAGTATCTATAAATTCATTTATAAATGTACACAAACCAAACAGGTCTTTGAGGCAAAACATACAAACTTCTGCCTATCAAAATTAAAGTCTTTGAAGAAGCCAACTGTAGTGGCAATACAAGGCTAATAAAGTTCCAACTTATAATCAAAACTTACAAAACAACTAAAAAAGAAAATAAAGACTAACACACACAAAAAAAACAACACTAGCGTAAGAATACTATTTCATATACCTACCATTTCCATCATTTCAGGATCATCGAAATCATAAATAATGTGTTCCAGGATGTCCCTGTCAGACACAAAGCCCAGGGCTCTGAAAACAATGATGATGGGAATCTCCTGTTTGATGTATGGCAGGATGGAGATCACACGTTGACCAATGGCACTCTTCTTAGAACCCTGTTAAATCCAAAGAAACATTATTTTATCACCAATGCCAAATTAAAATAACAAGTGTAAGAAAAGACTTTAAAAAGCATTAACTTAGCATTCCAAAAGCTAAACATAAGTAACCTAAAAGAACTCAACACTAATATTGACATGAGCTAGCAAAATGGGAAATACATTTTGAGAGCAACAATCTTAATGATAACAGGTGTTTTTTTTTACATGCAAGCACTGTTAATAACATACAAGTTCACAAATTTCCCTGAATTCAAGGTCTAAGACCAAAGGTATCACCAATCACATCATACAACAAAACCAGAGATGGCGAGATACTTTTAGTTTAGTTTAGTTTTAGTAGAGGGTTTTACGGCGCTCGCAACTGCATAAGGTCATATGAGCGCCAAGGGGTGGGTGTCAACAGAGAAGTCTTTACAGGGAATCAGACTTACTCTGCTCGCCTCTCTAGCTTCAACAGCACAAAGTCTGCTTCGACTATCAAGGCAACCCGGAAATAGCAGGTCACAAGAGTGTGACAAACATACAAAAGAAGTAGAGAAAGATGACAATAGTAAGGATTAGGAAAGAAAAAGCAGCACTTCCCTGTTGTAGATCAGACACAGTTATGAGCGTGACATGACGAATCAGCCCATTTACAATTCTACTGTGCATGAATGAGAAATGTCCCCCCTATGGAAATGGCCTAAAGACACTAGTCAGTGGGGGGGGGGGGGGGGGGGGTGAGATAGTTTAAACAATAACCGATCACATTACATAGTACTTACTTGACCTCCTCTGGCCATCATGTTCACCCACAAAGTACTAGTAGGACGTGAGGAGTGCTCCAGACAAGACCGAATTTCAGTTTTAAAAGCATACTTTGAGTCTTTTTGCTGGAACACATACACTGTAAAGAAAGATGAGGAAAATGACACATGAGGAAAATGACACATGAGAAGTTAACTTGTCTCCGTTAACCTTCCCAATAGAGTCAAATTTCAACCAGAAACAGGACAGAAAGGTATGCACAACAACAATGTAACCCTTCAGAATGTCATGCGCTACCACATATCCTTCTACGTAGCAAAATTGAGCCTAGCAGCTGTGTAAATCTAGCAACTGACCTAAGGGAGTTCATGGGTATTGGTCACATAGAAGCTAAGGTGAACAATAAAACCTCCAGTCAAACCATGAGTGTGAGAGGCAAATACTGGACCTCTTCCCTTACCAGCCCCTGCATCCTGGTTGATCCTCAGAAAATTATTTTCCCTTTTATCGTTTGCCCAGAAACCTGGAAAGAGTTCTCAAACCCCGCTTACAAAAGGATCCAAAGGGTTTGGTTACTGTGAATAAATCAAGAAATGAATGATGAAGAAATGAATGTACATGTTTCAGTATAAAAGACCACTGGGTTGAATTACAATTAGAAAGAGAGATAAAAATGTATCCAAAATCAAACAATTTGGACTCAAATTGGACCATACCATGAATATAAGGATTAAATATGAACTTATTCCTGCCAAGAAACTAGAGCAAGACATGAAGGTTACCTGTGTTAGTGGCCATCTTCTCCTGAGCAATGAGCACCTTTTCTGAGCCGTTGATGATAAAGTATCCGCCCGGGTCAAGGGGGCATTCATTCAACTCAGTCAAATCACGATCAGCCAAACCACTGAGCAGACAATATGTAGATCGCAACATGATGGGAATCTTCCCAATGTACGTCTTTTGGTGCAATGTCTCCACTGGGTCTTCCCCCTCTTTGATGACTGTTTTTGTGATATCTACATACAATGGTGCTGAATATCTGGAAAGAAAAAAAATGTGTCAATTTAGTCAAACTTGTTTCAAATTTATATTCTCCACTACATTCCCCCCCTAACGAAGGCACTAAAGACAGAAAACAACCCAGTGTCCCCATACAAGAGGTGTAAGGCAGAAAAAGAAAAGAAAAAACCCAAAAAAAAATTGAACAAGCGAATCAACAACAGAATAAGCATGAATTATTCTCAAAATTGTCAAAAGAAAAATTGGTAACAATCTTATTTTTCTTGCCACAGTGACAATATTCAATTAGTAAATTACAATTCACATACACAATTGTTATAACTGCAATTCTCTTTTGTTAGGGATGTGGTTATTTTTTTTCCAGGTACAACTCTTGCAACCTTGTGTAAGCTAATACCTAAATAAGAAAATAATTTAAGACAGCTACCCACTGTGGAGGAGGAAAATTATTGTCTTAAACAGGTGGACCCCCTAAACAGTGTTATTATTGTACAGAAAAAAAACAAGGGAGGAAGTGGGAAGTAGTTATTTGCACAGGTGACTGTCTCGGACATTTGGTTGTTAGGACAGGTATGACTACACCTTCAGAACTCAGCTGCAAGTCGGATACATCCACCTGTACTCTATGCACATAGGGATTAACAATTTCTGCAAAATCATCCATGTCACACAAAATTTCAAGCAAAACTATCAGAGTTCAACATACGTAAGATTCCGAAGACGGGCCTCATTTGGCATCATGGGGCTGGGTGCACCATCCTTTTCCCAGTGAGTGGGCTTGGACAAGTAAATCTGCTCAAACTTAAGTACATAGCGGGGCTGAAATAGAACAGAAAGACGGATAATTAAGAAAATGGGACTTGAAATTACAATCATGCAAGAAAATCATAGCATCGACGATACCATAATTTATAGAAACTGTCAAACAGATGAAATATTAAATATTACACGAACAAAAAAGTTGAATTAATTATCAGTATTTTTGTCTGAACAAGGCTATCAAATCTTAAGCATTAAAGATTCCAAATCAGCATATCCAATGCTAGTATGCTGATAATATGGGTTTTTCCCCCTTCTTTCTACCACAGTGAACTCAAATAAGAGGAAGATGGCAAAAATATCATCTCCTGAGTATAAACTTCATGTTTGACACTAAACAGTTAATACCCAAGATTGGCAAGTTCCAAACTAAGCATAGTAAATACATATGTCGTCAAAATCAAAATAACAAGAATGCTGCACAGCAAATATATGAACCCTCACCTTTCTTCATGAACTCAATATATATGCGGAACCTTTAGAAGCTAAGGTTATACGTACTGGTGTTTCAACAGTGCCATGTGTGTGCTGTGCTTCTGCCTGCAAGTCAATAGGAGGTGCATCTTCCACAATTCTCTGTACAGACATCTGAATGAACTCATCAAATGAATCCAGTTGCTGTCGCACCAAGCCCTTCTCATCAAAGTAGGAACTGATGACAATCCAGCAGGCCTCTTGCCACAAGTCCATGGTCACCTCATCACTCTCATCATCCTGGTCGTACATATCTGTAGAATGTATTCAGAGCATTTGTAACAAGATGCAGGTGGTAGAGGAACCAATGCCTAACTCTACTCGAGTCCAAACATAAAATGATCCGACAATATTGTTTTATTTAAGCTAGATTATGTTTTTTTGTTGATCTAAAAATAAGAGTAAATTATGAATGAAAGCATGCACACACAATTCTATGGACCATCTCAGTGCCTCAGACTCATTTTTTATATATATACATTATATTTCTAGACCTGTATGTCAGCTACACATCGAGTATAAGACTGTGACAGCAACAAGAAGCAGTGTCACAGAATACTGATCATAACTTACTTAAATATTGACTCAAAATAAAACCACAGAATTTTGCAAATTTTACCCGCAGTTGAAGTCTTCAGGTAAAGGGTATCCAGGAGAAACCACCTTCTTTAAGGACCGTTCATCCTGGTGCTAAACATACCCACACTGAATGCAGGCGAGCACATCACACTTCAAACAGGCCTACAGGAGACCAACTTAAAAAGGGTTTTTATACTTATTCAAAATTCACAACCCATTGGATTAAAAAGTGAGTTCCATTCAAAGTAAAAAGCTTAGTACATGCTGAAACACCTGAAACAAAACCAGCGGAATGTCCAACCATCTACTCAGTGGCTACCCAAAAACACATTAACCGACACTACACACTTTTTGTTCTTTCCCCATTAGCCCATTTAATAAAAATACACATGATTTTCTATCAAGTTTATCTGTCAATTATTGGAAGAAAATTTGGAATAATCCGATTTTGGCCAAAACAATCTATGGGGTAAGGGTTTTTGCTCCACCGATAATTACTTCTGTTTCTAAACGATTACTTTCCGACGCCCATGCCAATATATAGGAGAGATTTATCAAACCTAATTGCAAAAAATCAAATTATGGTTAACTTCTGGGGGGCATCCCCCATGATTCTACGCCGGGACGGGGGGGAGAGCCGCCTTGTTAAAAACAAGTGAAATTTTTCTGTTAATTTTAATTTTGTGCTGAAAAATAACAGGGCTACAAACGCAAGTATTAGGCCTAACAACAACGTGTTGTTGTACATTGGGTCTAATAATGTGTGCTACAAACGCAAGTAATAACGTGCGTAGGCTCTTTGTTGCACATTGAGTCTAACAATTTACGCACCTAAAATGCACTTTTTCCCTTTCTTCAAAACTGTGATTTAAAAGTGGATATATAGAAAATCTAGACCTATCTAGAGATAGATACAGGGTCCCCACCAAATCCTGGAAATTTATTTCAAGACCCCCAAATTTTTTTCAAGACCCAATTCAAGGGAAAAATCAGGCTGCTGTGCGTCAAGAATGATCCCCCAAAAAGGCCATCTTTTTTTATTCTATCAATGATAAAAAGTCAAAATGTCTTTGAATGCAAATACATGTACATTTTGTAATACAGTCTTCAAACAACAGATGATTATAATGCTGAGTGACTGCCAACCAAGCTTCTCAATTTTCCAAGGGAGGGGCCTCATCCATTTTCCAGGGGCATATTAGATAACAATGACAGCCCATGCTTCATTTATATCTAATATGTTCAGTGTGGCACTGGGATCTTCGTGCGACTTTGGTATTTCAGTCCTTATTTTTACTTATTTATATTTTCCCCTCATCACATGAGCCTAAGTCAACTATAGGCCCTATTAAAAAATGAATCCTGTTTTGAGCCTGAGAAAAGACCTAGAACTAGAATATCGATTGTCAATAACCAGTCTGGGAGTCATGATTCATATAATAAACGAGAAGACGAAAACTATTGCTCAAATCAAAGTAGAGTAATAGTAATATTAGTGTAATAACTTGAATGGCTCAAGTAGTAGACACTATTCAGTGCGAGAGGTGTAAGAACTGACTCTTACTGAGGGAGGGCAAGATGCAGTGACACTGAAAATCTGCCAATCTTGACTAAAATATAGATAAATTACAATCACCCCATCCAATGAAACGCGAACACTTAAGTTCAATAACAAAGCATGACGGATCCCGATTCCACACAAGGCCTGCACCAACGAGCGCTTTGCAGAGAGCTCTTATAAAGTGTTCTCAAAATCCTAAATACTAAAAATTTGCTTCCAAGTTAAGTTTTTGACCTCTTGCATTGCCTTCAGCTCCCCCCCCCCCCCCCAACCACCATCCCATTCCCTGAGTGTATCTTATTTTTTTAAAAAGCAATACACCTCCCCCCCCCCCCCCATTCCGGAGTCCTATACTTCACAGCGCTCAGACCGCTGATACACAAACTCACAGGTTCAATGACCGGTCACGACGGCGAACGTGACACGATATTTAGCTTTCTTTTCTTTTTTTCACAAGTGACAGCAGAGGACAAAATTTTTAATATTGATTTATTTTCAAGGCGACACAGCGTTTGTAATACACAGGTTACAAATGTTGCGTTATCTATCAGACTATTACCGGAAAATTTCTGGGTGGTAACGAAAGCGAAAGCAGATCTTGATTCTTCCCGATCGAGTCTCGGTGTCACACATACACTTCCACCTGCCGCCATAGTGGTTCAATTACTAGTGGTTCAATTACGTTTCCTCTTCATGATTCATCAACCATACACTGTTTAGAGTCTAGATAGCTACGCTACTAATATTACACAGGCCCCTTTCCCGACTTACCCACCCATCACAAAATTCCCGACTTTTTCCTGACATCCTAACCCATTAAAAAATTCCCAACTTTTTCCCGATTTCCCGACCAGGTGGGGACCCTGTAGATAGATCTAAATCTAGATCTATATCTAGATCTAGAAACTACTGACTGATCAAGATCACTGTGGTGATGATCTGCATTATTTTGTTGGCCAATCCCCATCCATAGTTCTAGATCTAGATCTAGATCTAGATCTAGATCTAGATCTAGAATCTAGATCTAGAGTCAAGATCTAGAATCTAGTCTAGATATCTAGATCTTCACATCTAGATCTAGATTAGATCTAGATAGATATAGATTCTAGATCTAGATCTAGATCTAGAATCTAGATACTACTGGATCAGCTTCTTCGTTCTCTCTTGATCAACCCAAATGCTTAGCGTTCCTTAATCAAAAGTCCTAAGTCTATTACCTATAAATTCTAGGGCCTAGCTTATTACAATAATAGCGGGGTGTTCTTATTCCCCATGCCGCAAACCAGGTACACGACCTGTTTCGTGTTTATCACAAGGCAGTAGATCTACAGTAGTACAGCTTTTCCTCATCATTCATCTTTTGCCTTTGCCTTTATTGTTGAACATTGCACGTTGAGGACTGGGGTTGGCAGAGACAATGGAAGAGACTCATCAAGGAATATTGGGCAGCTTGACAAAGTCTAATTATAATATGAATCTCTTATTTGTAGTTTTAGTACCTTCATCTTGTCCATACATCATCTTGACAGATTTTTGTGTGTGGAATTGGGGAGAGAGCAGAAAACGCTTGCTAAGCTCTCAAATGGATGCTCCGTATTGCTGCTCTCCTTCGTTGAAATCAATAAAATTTCTTTCATCATCACATTGGATAGGCCTACCAGATTTTTCAGCATTTACAGCTTACGACACAGTTCTGGTGAAGGGATCTAAGGTCGAGTCTCTTTGACTGACAACTACAGAGCAATTTCGGCTGCAATTGTATCTCAATCTATCCATATTCTCTATCTCTATTTATTTATTCGTAAACGATAATTTTCAGTATTGTCAGTTTTGCCCTGTTTTCCGTAAGCTAACGGGTTCAGGGACCTAACAGGAGTTAGCCTTTTATTTTGCATAAAATCCTCTTCTTCTTCTTCTTCTTCTTCTTCTTCTTCTTCTTCTTCTTCTTCTTCTTCTTCTTCTTCTTCTTCTTCTTCTTCTTATCTCCATCATTATCATCATTATCTTTATGGAAGAGCTATCTTTGTTGATGTGTGCTAAGTAAGTGTTTTGCCTCTGTGCGCGAATTTTTAAAGGCTGCGTGTGTGTGTGTGTGTGTGTGTGTGTGTGTGTGT
>NW_004797709.1:218249-219699 GCF_000002075.1 Aplysia californica | reverse complement strand
TTTTCATAAAAAGAGTTAAGTCGTTTGAGAGGAATTCTCATGGTGTTTGATCATAGTTTGATGCTGTCTGTGCTGCTGGTGGCGGCCACATTGAGCACTTGTAAAACATGAAATAAAAACTTGAAGTTAAAGGTAGGCCTAGCACAACATAAATTATGTGTCCAATCTAGAATTTTCTACTGCTTTTCCGTTTTTGAAATATCGCGTGATGATTCTGGCACATCCTTTTTTAATCACCCTTATTATTTGTAAGTTAAACTATTCTTTTTCATGAAAAAAAAAGTTGATAATGCGACCAGTGTATAACCTGGGATCCTTTGTTAAGTTTTGATTTGTTTTACAATACAGTCGAACCTGCCTTAACGGAAACCTGTATAAAACAGAAGCCTATCTTAACGGAATCTCCCCGCTCCTCCCTTGATATTTTCCTCTTTGATTACCTGCATAAAACGGAAACCTGTCCAACGCGGAAATGGAAAGAAAAATCCGCTCCCTTCCGAGGGTTTCACCTGTCTAAGACTAAGACGGAAAATGCGTTGCCCGCTCAGCCTTGATTTGAAACAAAACTCGCAAGATTGGTTCCGCCCTAGACGGTCAGAGACGGTAAGTAAGAACGTATAGGTTCCGCCGGCTCTAAACTTAACGCCATGGACATGCCGCTGGGCGAGGAAGGGGAGTAGGCTGGACGGTTAGTATAAACGTATAGGGAGTAGGGGTGCAATTTGGGGGGTAGATGTTACCCCATCATGTGCAACGTGAGCCCTGGGTGATGCAGATGGTCAGGGTGGCGTGGGTGTGAAATCTCACGACTGCCCGCGAGAGTGGTCGAGTAGTGAGCCACTACGGAAACTTTCCTTGGTAGCCAGAAGCCAGAGGTGTGAAATTAGATTGACCAAACCCTGCCGCCCTGATGGTACAGGAAGCCGAGAAAAGAGTTCCTCGAATCGTTGTTACATGATGGCTATGAAGGGTGGCATTGCTTGTGCTTGTGCTTGTGACACCGGTGGGTGGGGCTAAGGGTGGGAGCAAAGGAGATGTTCAAACGTTCATGTTTTTAATAGGTCAAAACAGTGGTCCTATGAAAGGCAAGCACTGGTGGTAAAAGGATAAGCAAAACTGACGCATGTCATTATCAGACAGGATAGCAATTGAGAGGTGTGAAGTTTTGATCACGGCTTGCCGATCGGACAAGCGATCCTTGATCCCATCGGCTGGGCCTTTGAACCCCCCCCCCTCCCCCTTTTCCATCTCCCCATAAGTTCTCCTGTCTAAGACGGAAAATGTCTGAGACGGAATTTTCTCTGGCTCCCTTGCGATTCCGTCTTACACAGGTTCGACTGTACATGGAATAAGAGAGTGAGAATGGAAATCAAATATTGTACTTGCAAACCAATTTTCCATCGAAAATCAATTCCTTTTCTAAACGACATATACATCAAGGAAGAAGTCA
>NW_004797709.1:211471-216540 GCF_000002075.1 Aplysia californica | reverse complement strand
TCTCTCTCTCCCTCCCCCTCTCCCTCTCTCTCTCTCTCTGCTTTTACTCCAAGTTTTCAGGTTCTTTCCTTGTGCATATGCAAGTGTTTTGTTTTTAGGGCTCATGGAAAAGACACAAGTAGGTGAGTGTAAACAAAAAACTCTGCTTAGAACGGCAGCAGCATTGATCCGTTAATATCGCAAAAAAGGCATACCTAGCAAAACTACTTCTTCCTCTTTTCAGAAATAGGAGTGTACTTTTTATTGGAAGGACTTTCGGTTTTTTTTTCTTTTATTAATTCTTTTCCTCCACTTGTTACCCCCTTCTATAATGGCTGTTCTCTTTAGCAAAACAGACAAGCGAAAGTTATAGAAAACACTCACACATTATATAAGCTCATGCAAATTTTAAAAAAATACTTGTAAGAGCTTAATTAAATAAATTTGAAATCAAGCCAAAACCAGGTGCATTTAATACAAAGTATGTCTATTCTTTAAAATTATTATTATTATTACATGTACATAATTTTAATTGCATTCCAAGAAATCTCGTAAACTGACTTTTCTTGCCAATCTTTCTTCGTCACTGTTATGATACAATAATGCAAAATCTTTTGGTCATAATAAGAAACACCAACAGGCAAAGTAGTCAGTTGCTCTTGTGATCATTTCATATGTATTTCACATGAGACGCATGTTATTGCCGGCAGGTCGTTGTGCTGCAATAACCTTAAAATAAATTTGAAACCCCCCTTGATGTGTAGCAATGAGCAAACAGCGTGCGCTAGACTCTGTTCTGGTACCAGGGCATGGATACGGACTTGGCCAACAAGCAGGGGGGTAGGGCTGGAATCCAAGTGGTGCCCCATTGTTTCTATTTCTGCATACATGTGTGTAAGTATAAAAGTCTACATTCCTCCCCGATCAGTATCCTGTTGCTAGAACAGGCTCCCCTCTATCGAAATGACCAAGGATCTTTCAGGAAAGCCATTTTTTTTAGTTCAACAACCCAAAAGACGACTATAGAACCTTGGAAAACACTCAAACATCACGAAATCAACAGCAAACAGTCAAGCTGGCCACTTCAGTGATAATGGTAGATGTTATTCGAAATCTCGGGTAGATCGCGTCTTGTCGAGTGTATCATGACAATGTCAGTTTATGAAGTGACCTACCCGTGAGTGGTTTTCATTCAGCACAGAGACAGACGTTATCATTGTTACCATTCACATTACGGACGCTAAAAGACACCCAGGGCACAAGATAGGCTACATTGTATATCTACCTGTATAAAGTGCAGAGCACACGATAAGTCAATTACATGACCTTACGGGAAAATCATCATCATCATCATCATCATCATCATCATCATCATCATCATCATCATCTGCAGCAGCAGCAGCAGCAGCAGCAGAACCAGCAGCAGCAGAACCAGCAGCAGCAGCAGCAGCAGCAGCAGCAGAAGCAATAAAGAAGCACCAACAGAAGAGGACACAGTATCAAGGTGGCACATATTCGTCCAATGACGACAATGATGATCATTTTGAGAACATTAGAATATTCTTCAAAAAGAAATGTGAGTCGTGCATACTAACATGCTTAGAAGACTACAAGTACAGACAAATAGAAAAAGAAGTAAATTCGCTTGAAACAGTATTAAACAGCATATCGATATGACTAGACTAAACTTCACAAAACACAAATCATACTCACACACAAAATTTGACACAAAAGAATCTTTATCCAACTTTGCACTACCAGCACGTCTTGTGTCAACTCAAAAGGCTTACTTACCCTCTCAAACTTGACAGGTTTACCCTTTTATCAATATTCTCTAACAAAATTAATGTGGACTGAAATCTTTATACTTATACTGAAACGGAAAATAAAAACCCATTTATCACTTTTATAACCCTACCAGAGAAAGTGATCATAATTACATAACCAAAAACATTTTTTTTAAACACTCGCCATAAAGTGGTTTAACAAACATCTAACTACATAATGTACGTAATACAATATGTAATGTACCGTAGGCCTACCTAGAATACTGCCATTGCCGTAGCACACTGGCGAGGAATATGGGAATGTTATTGCTTCAGTACCAGTCTTCATCATCTACAGACACAGCATCCAATAGAACGAAAGAAAGGTCCAAACATTAATGTATTTTAAAAATTCATCTATTTATCCATCCACGGGAGTTATTTTTTTTCTCCCAGCGTTCTTTTGCTACACTGGGTATCAAATCCGCGGCTCGTTCATTATTTATTGTTACATTCTTTATCCTACTCCTCTCTCTCTCTATCTCTCTCTCTCTCTCTCTCTCTCTCTCTCTCTCTCTCTCTCTCTCTCTCTCTCTCTCATTATTTTGTACTCCCTCTTTCATCTTCTCGCTAAGAAGTCAAACATAACTGGTTCTATACGAGCTTCCCGTTCGAGGTTAAATGTCACACCGACGTTGTAAAGGGGCTAAAACGAAAATTAATCAGAAATTCCTCGTTCGTGATCACAGGGACATCAATCCTACCTTATATGGCTAACTGTGTTGTCTGATTGTCTCCCATTTGGCACACATAATTTTAGACACATGGCAGCAGGAATATTGATTTGTATTATCCAACAAACAATCCTCAAAATTGAGTAAATTATAGTTTTGTCCTTTCCTTAAATTTAAGTGGGAACAAACTAAAAAAGGTCGCCGTATTAAAGGCATTATATCATTACAGGATATGTATAGGCCGCCAGCCAAGGCGAATCACCGGGGCCACTAGATCTACTAGCAAATTACATCGTATACTATTATTTATTGACAGCAAGTCGAGACATACAAAGACTAGCACGGGGCCCCTGGGCAACTATCCAGCGTACTTCGGCAGAAAGACGGTCCAGTTTTGGACTAGAGTGGGTCGTGTTTTGAACATAATGAATATTATTATTTGAGGAGTTCAGGAGGATGCGTCATTGTAATTTCCCGACACTGTTCGTGTGTGTGTGTACGTGTGTGTGTGTGTGTGTGTGTGTGTGTGTGTGTGTGTGTGTGTGTGTGTGTGTGTGTGTGTGTGTGTGTGTGTGTGTGTGTGTGTGTGTGTGTGCAGAGAAGGGGCGGGGAGGGGGGGGGGCTAGTAAATGACTAAAAGCCGCACGAACAACATTGCAGTATTAGTAAATGTGCTGAACGTCAAAGTTTTGATTAGTACATGCAGTCAAAGTGACTTCTTTGGAAACGAGAGCAACATATAGTCAAATACAGGACTTGTACTCTGATTCGTTGAAATTATACCCTCTTCCCGATGCCCCTTTCCTATGTAAGACACTAGCAAAACTTTAAATTACCATTCACCTCTTCTCATTAACACTAGAGAATTTAGGGAATAGTATAAAATGGGAACGAGAATTTGTGCACATAGTTGAATCAAACAGCATTAGTGACAATAGGGTTAAAACACTAAGAAAATGCAAGATCATTATTTGGTTACAAATGCAATTTTGCAGGTTACGAATTTGAACACAAGATAACACAACCCAAAATCAAACAATTCTTGCAGACATCATTTGCTTTTTCAGTCCAGCTTGCAGACAAAATAGCCAGACTTTGAAGACGATATCAAAATTTAATTCCTCCTCGGGTTATAAAAGTAAAAGCCTATGTAGCTGGAGCGTACCCATATTCCAACACATGAAGCAGAGCAAATGATATTTGATCACTTCCTTAATAGGAGAAGGGTCTGGCACAGGGAGCTTGAACAGTATACACCAGCGCTTGCCAACCTTTTTATTGCCAGTGTCCGTAAGGTGCCACCGTTATTATCGCCCACTTACATGTATTTTTCCAACTGTGGACATTGACCTGTCACTACAGAAGTGACCCCCCACCGCCCACCAAAATTACCGAATCGCTCGGTTTCGCCCGGGTTGGCAAACACTGGTATAGACTATGACTTAATAGCATTATCACAAGTCCAGCATGACTATAATGATCTCCCTTATATATATACTAATGCTTGGTCCCTACGCTCGGCGTACTGTGAGGGGGTACCCCGGGTCAGTGTCCTCCAGTTTACGATCATCGTCATCATCGCCAAAGTCGTCGTCATCTCCACATACAGCATCCAAGTCAAATTTGCATTTCATAGCATCCCGAATATCTGTGTACGCCAGCCAGATGAAAGGAAAGACGGCAGCTTTACTGATTCTCAGCCACATGGTGAGTGTCAGGCCTTCGGCCAGGCGTGTGCAGTCGGGACTGTTGCATTCCATCCTCATCATCAACACCCTCACGATGCAGTACGGCGCCTCGCAGAAGATGGAGAAAAGGGTAACGATTGTGGTGACGGTGCTGGACTCCCCGCGCGGTGTGAGCGGTCGGTAGAAACATCGCTTTGGACGTAGACAGTCGAGGAGTCCCGTGAATGGAGCGAAGATGAACACGCCGAAAGAAGCGGGGATGAACGCGAGCAGTTGGCAGGCGAGAAAAAAAGAGTCGTCTACTTTGAACAAGCAAGAGTCTGACTTGGTTGACTTTGCGAGGAGGCCGCTGAGGAATGTGGGCAAGAGAATGATGAGGGAGAAGACCCACGGAACCAACATGAGTATGACTGTTCCGATAGTTCTGGCTAATGGTAGAATGTTCTTCTGCTTTTTCTCTGTGTAGACGTAGACAAATCGCTCGAGGACCAGGCAGAAAACGGCGAACAGTGACAAGGAGCTCTGGAAGTAGTCAGAGATGAACATCCAACCCTGAAAGAGAGAAAGAGAGGGAGAGAGAGAGGAGTCAAAATTGTAGATATTTTGCAAAAATAGCGTCATACACAAAAGTACTTACCATAAAGTAAGCCTATAGAGAAAACAAATACTAGTAAAAGCAAAGAAACAAAATAGTACAGACATGAACACACACACACACAAACGCGCGCGCGCGCACACACACGCACGCACACACACACACACACACACATACACACACACAAACGGGCGCATGCACATACAAACACATACACACATACATACACACACAAATTCACACACGTACACACACAGACAGGGAGAAAGAGAGAGGGAGAGAGAGAGAGGGGAGGCGATGGAGAGAG
>NW_004797709.1:209945-211266 GCF_000002075.1 Aplysia californica | reverse complement strand
AGAGGCGAAGCCAGTGGGATTGAGGGTCGCTTGTCCAGTCAGCAAGTAATAGTCAAAACTTGACACCTCCCAAGCACTATCATAGCCTCTCTAATAATGGCATGCGTCAGTCTTACAAAAGATCCATTGCCACCAGTGCTTGCCTCACATAGGACTACAGTTTGACAAACCAAAAAAAAGGAATGATTGAACGTCTCCTTTGTTTCTACCTATAGCCCCACCCATCGACGTAACATGTCCCAATCAACCAATGCCACCCCTCCCGTGCTTGTAACAACGATTCCAGGAGGAACTTTTTTTCGGCTAGCCGTACGATCAGAACTGCAGGCATTGGTGAAACTAATTTTTAACCTCTAGCTACCCAGGAAAGTTTTCTTGCTGTTGAGCCACTTGATAACTTTCTCAAGCAGTGGTGAGATTCCACACCCTCCACACACTGACCATCTGTACCGCTCAAGGCTCACATGGATCAGATAACACCAAGGCCCTTACAACAATTATTTATAACCCCCTTGGACATCTACCCCCTCCCCCTCCTGCCTGGTGGCATGGTGTAAAGGTTAGTGATGATGGAGCCAATCTTGGGAGTTTGTTCTAAATCAGGGCTGAAAGGGCAATGCATTTTCCGTCTTAGACAGGTTAAAAAACCCTCCGAGGGGAAGGAATTCCTCTTTACGTTTCCGCTTTGAGCAGGTTTTCGCTTTACAGAGGTAATTACAGCAGAATTTATCAAGGGAGGAGAGGGAAGATTCCGTTATGACAGGCTTCTGTCTCAGAGAGGTATCCATTAATTAATGAGAGGTTCACTAGAACTACTAACTACGTCATGGTGTACCCACCACGGCCAAGTCACAGTCGGCATGGTCAGGATGTAGAATAAAGTGAAGCTTGACAGGCACAACGAAAGCTCCCATGAGAATGTTGGCCAAAGCGACGTTCACAATCAACAGGTTTTTGGGCTGCGTTCTCAAGACATGCTTGGCCAACAGGAACACCACGATGGCCAAGTGACTGGCCAGGATCCAGGTGGCCAGGGCCAGACGAGTAATGTTGAGGGCGTTCCAAGAGGTGTACGCCCTGGGCGCAACCTTGTCCCCGTCATGGACCTCGTCCCAGTCAACGATCGACATCTGGAAAGAGAACAAGAACTTAAGTAGCGCAGCGGGACAATAAGTGTGGCCATTTATTAGTTTATTTGAGCAAAGAGAAGCCTATCAACAGAATAACGGCCATTTAGCTTGTTTGTTTGAGCAGAAGGAAGCACATCGAAACAATAGGTCAACAGTCTTTTAATGCAGGGAAAAAGTAGGAATCCCCCCCC